>NC_133361.1:70203184-70408706 GCF_049309525.1 Garra rufa
AAATATTGTGTTAAAACTATTTATTAATGCATTTATTTACTTTTTATTAATTATACACAAAATGAAAACCGAAAACGGAGTGTCTATTCATACTAACTCCGCCCACCAATGTTGGTCAACAGCACAAAAATGGGAGTTGAACGTCAGCTTCTGTGGTCTCGTCTTTTTCAAGTTTTATTAATAGCAGAAAATCCTGCTATTTTAAATAAAAGTGTAAAAAAGATCTATACTTATTTGCAAATTCTGTACAAGCTTAGAGCACGTCTCTATCTCAGCAGCTCGGTCCAAAAACTCTTCCTCTGCATATGCTGTGAGTTTAGAATGCTTAACAATCATCTCGGAAAAAAGTGTGTGTGTGTGTGTGTGAGTGTGTGTGTGTGTGTGTGTGTGTGTGTGTGTGTGTGTGTAATCTCAAGATTTGTTACGTAAATCATCTATGCCATGCCAACATAGAAGAATACTTCAAAATATGCATCGCGATTTCAAAATAAAAATAAAAGTCACCCTGAATTTGCTGTAATTTGTTTAAATGTCATAAATCACAGGCCATTTCAGGAATATAATACATAATAAAGTCAACTTATATTTTTCAGGTTAATGATTCATAAGAAAAGAAAAAGTTTTAATATGGAACCCCTCAAATGCAACTCACTGAGAAAGAATGACAAACAAGTTTTGTAGATAAATTACTTTAAAATTTATTTGCTTATAGCACTTGCAATGTTTTTCAAAAACATGTCATTTGCCTCATCAGACAGATGAACCCCATCCCACCTGAACAGTCCACCTCTCTTCCATGTTATAATGTGGTTGTCAATGAATCCACCACCACTGTTTACAAACTCCCTCGCTTTATTAATACTCCGGCCTTTTCCCCACCGCCAGACACACCTCTCGGTGATGTCGGAGAAAATCACCTTGGCCCCGGTGATTTCTGCAGTGCAGAAATGTCCTTCCTCATAGAACTTAGGAGATCCAGACTCCTTAGTACACCCAAGTCATTCCCCCCAGCATGGATCACCAGGACGTCTGGTCTCTGGCTTGTTGAGAGGACGGCAGGCAGTAGCTGGCTCCATCTCATCCCTCCTTTTCCATGCCACTTTACACTGGTGCTCCGCAGACCCAAGTTAGGCTCCCAGGCGGCCTCAGCTCTCTTTTCAGCCCACTTTACAAAACTGTGGCCAACAATCAGTACTACTTTCTCTAAAATATTTAAAGAAAACTATTAATATATTGACAATAAACTGACAAATATGTGATGAACTGATGATCAAGACAACAACTTACCTCGTGTCATGATCCCAGCAAGTGCTCAATCAGTAATGAAGCAAAAATGTATGAGAGGCTTTTTTTTCTGTCTGGTAAACCCTTAAAGAACGTTGCTAAGCAACAAAAATAACAATGCACTTTTCAAGGCAAAACAAATCTTGATTACCACAGTTACCTTTGCATTCCTGTGGACCAGAGATTTATATAGGAGAAATATCCGGATTTCTAAATATTTTTTACATTTAACTATTTATTTATTCATTCATTCATTTATTCTTTCATTCTTTCATTCATTCATTTATTTATTGACAGCTAAATGAAAATCACTGAAAATATAAGCAGTTTAGCTTAAAGTTTGGCTCAGAAAAGTCATAGTTAAAGTTTGCCATTCTAAGTGATCGGGTGTACAATTATCGTACAGCGGAGGAAAAAGCGGACTAAAAAATCCCATTGATTTACAATGGCAGAATGTCTGTGAATTTGAATCTCAACTGTCACTTTCTCACACACACACACACACACACACACACAGGCCCATAGGAACTTCGGTGCATAATTTGTCCGGCACCGTTTGCCGTAGACCCATGAATGAGGTCTCAAATCGACCGGCTCATTGAGGAGAGGTGTGCTATGACTTTTCTAAGCGATCGGACTTACGATGTTCACACAGCGGAGAAAAAAGCAGGCTAAAAAATGCCATTGATTTACTATGGCAGAATGTCTGTGAATTTGAATCTCAACTGTCACTTTCTCACACACACACACACACACACAGGCCCATAGGAACTTCGGTGCATGATTTGTCCGGCACCGTTTGCCGTAGACCCATGAATGAGGTGTCAAATGTTGCGGCTTATTGAGGAGAGGTGTGCTATGAGTTTTCGGAGCAATTGGAGATACGATGTTCAAACAGCGCACGAAAAAGTGGGCAAAAATATCCCATAGACTTTCATTGGCAGAATGTTCACGCAGGCCCAAAGGTACTTCGGCGTGTAACTCGTCCTACACCGTTTGTCATAGACCCATGAATAGGGTGACCAGACGTCCCGAAAAATTCGGGACAGTCCCGAAATCTAAGCTGCTGTCCCGAATCCCGAATCCCGCTCTAATTGTCCCGAAAATTATACTGAAGCAAAATCTTAAATAGTTATTGTCTGATAAAACATAAAAAACTGTCCGTGGAGAGAGGTTGAGGCTGCTCATTGGCTGCAGCATCTTGTTTTTTTTTAGATATACCCTGAGCCATAGAGAAAGAGAGTTACGACCACTGATCTATATAATGTTCTCTATTATAGATCAGTGGTTACGACACGCTTTGATCTCGGCGCCGCACGGTCACGTGGTTCGTGGAGCGCCCAATAGTTCCAAACAACTCCGCGCTGTCAATGTGTTTGAATGGGTTTAAGTAGGATAGACAGTAGGATAGTTTTACTATATTTGCAGCAATTTCGAGTAATTATTAACACATAATGTGCATTGATGGTGTATTGATAACTTCTCTGAATATGCTTTACAATCGTATTTTATTCTGGGCAGTGATAAAGAGACATAATTAATATGTTCCCATACTTTTTGGCAGTCAAATGTGACCAAACACGTAACTTTTATTCAATTAAATAATTGTAATATATAGTTCAGTTCTATTTAGTTAATATTTGAGGAGGCTTTTTTTTAATAAAAATAAAAATATGATTGGTTCATTAACTTCAGTTTGAAGTGTAAAAATAGCCTAACGTAACTTCTATATTATATAAAATTATATGTATATGTAGGCTACTTATATTAATAAAAACATGATTGGTTCAGTCACTTTCGTTTGAAATTCATTATCTTTATTATTCATTTACCCCCCCCCGTCCCGAATTTCAACCGATCTCATCTGGTCACCCTACCCATGAATGATGTCTCAAATCGATCCGCTTATTGAGGAGAGGTGTGCTGTGAATTTTTGAAGCGATCGGGTGTACGATTATCGTAAAGCGGGTGAGAAATTTGGGCAAAATCTACAATAGACTAACATTGCCATACAATTTGTGAGATCATATCTTTGGATCAGAAAGTCATAGAGGTTTGTGGGTTTGGACTCGGCCTATAAGTAGTGACCTATGATCTTCATAGCCACACCCTAGCAACCAATTACATCACCCTAGCAACCGAGGGCCGAGTAGCAAGCACCACTCACATTTTCTTCAGGAAATGTACATATTTAAATTTTTATGGTTACCATCCCCCTGTGGTTATTATGGATTTGCACAAGAAGGGTGTTTTTAGCATGTCAGGTAAGAGTTTGTTTGCTATATACATATAATGTGTGTGTGTCTCTGTGTGTGTGTGTGTGTGTGTGTGTGTGTGTGTGTGTGTGTATTTATTTATTTATGTAGCGCCCCCTGCCTTCTTCTCCAAGGGGTGCTGCACCCAGGTTCTAATGATATGTCTCCCGACCTAACTTATCTACTTCCTTCCTGTTTCCCCAATTATCACTTTGCTTAGGTGATATACTACTTAGTAATCTTTCTGATAATTTGGTAAATATAAGTCACTGAAGACAAGCTATTAACAATTATCAAAGGATTTATTTACCAAGAGAAAATGAAATTAAAGAAAGAGAATAAAATATGGATTAAATGAAATACAACAATATGTATTGTCTTTTTTAAACAAAACACCTTTAGATCTTCTCAGATCAGCAGTTTGATATCTTATCCTCCAACAACAAAAGGTGCACAAATAATACTTTGTTGGTATCAGTAAGAAATAAACCTTCACTTGTAAATTACTGCACTAAATACCGTCAAGATGCAAATACTCAACAGAAGTTAAATGAACAAACCAAATAGTAATTGTGTAATGTGGGCCCACACACTCACTTTCAGTTTCAATTTCAATAATCCCAACCCGTTGCAGGCCTGTATCGTTGCTTGAGATCGGTGTGGCCGTTTAAACCAACAAATGGCCTCTTCGCTCTGAAGAGCTAAAAAAATAAACGTGAGTACCTGTGGTCTGATTGCGTCAACGCACGTGCTGTCCGCTGATCCTGTCGGAACTCCGTATTCGTCTGTCGTTTCACCCGCGGCTCGCTGAATGACAACAAATCCCGTGACGCCGGAGGAATTCTAAATCGCGGGGGGATTTAGAACGCTATCTGGTTTCTCCATCCTGTATTCTTGCTCCTCGGTTCATTAGGAAGCTGTGATCTCTCATCACACGAAAGTCTCTTACTCTCCGTCAGAGAAAAAGGTGATTACAGCGCGAGTAGCAGCCGAAAACAAACGTAAGTCCGTCTATACTCTTTGTTTTAAAGTACACAAACGGCACGAAATAACAGAAAACTTTCTTTACCACTTTCTATTTGCGGAAGATGTAAAAAAACACTTAATCAGTGGTTATTTCCGTCTTTCTTTCTGAAACACGGCAGAGAGAAATCTGCGACATCACTTTCGATCTCCTTCTCCTCTTTTTTTCCCCTTTCCAATCAGAGATCTTAATACCTGCACAGGGGCGGGAGTAGGCAAAATACTGACCAATCGCAAATAAAAGAACATACACACTGGCCAAAAGCAAGTGCATCTCACATAATCATTTACCGTAATCAGTGTAATCTTAGTGCAGACGAAATGCCATTCAATGATATGACTACATAGCATTTATGACTTTTATAATTTCAGAAGTACACATGTGAGAGATTTTAAATAACCTAGCCAGGCTACATTTATTATAGATGCTCCTAATATGAATAGGCTCACAGATGTTTTGTTTTTGTTGTTTTTTTAGTGATCTGAAACCTGCTCAAAAGATGATCCCTGCTGTCTTTCCCTTGAGTCTTTTTCAAACTGTTTTCCTCTGAGATATAATAATATATTTATAAATGTTTAAAAGTAGGGTTCAAGTGTATTTCTAGTTGTAACTAAATATATTTTTTTAAATACAGATATAGTATGTTAAAAGCACATTTTAGTTCAATTTCATGGTGTCTCAAAATAGCACAGTTGAGTACACTTAGATGGTATTAAGTTTATCTTAACATATACTTAATACTATTTTTTAGTACAATAAGTACAAAATTAGTGTGCGAAAATAGAGCAATTTTAGTACATTACTGAAAAGTGTACTAAGTATACTTAAATAAAGTGTATTTTAGTGCACTTTTTTTTTTACCTGGGAATGAACATTTGAATAAAATATAGAATGTATGTAAGCTGAATTATAGCAACATTGATAATTTATATTCACAGACCCTAGATAGGTACAAACAATAACACATCAAATATACATACAAACTTCATACAGAAAACAAAATACTCCAAAACAATTTACACTTACACAACTGATTCGTTATGAGCCACTGCCAAAACTGCCACTGATTTTTGAAAGTATGATAAGGCGGTATGGCACCTCACAATCTCCTCCAATGACAGACCTGGTACCAATATCATAATCTGTTTTATGAGGTGTGGCAAGACCACAACGTACTTTAAAAATATTTCAGGCATATTTAGATTTTTTTTTTTCATTTTCTAAATAAATTGTGTTTTTTTAAAGAATGTTACAATAGTTAAGAAAAATGGTTTGTTATCTAGCAATTTTATTGATTTTTATTTTTTATTCAAGTGATTTTGTTGTTGTTGTTGTTGTTGTTTAATAGTAAATATAATTTGATAAGCCAGTCCTGAACATTTTCCATAGCAGTAGTTAAGGTGATTGAACCCTCCTCTCAATTAGTTACAAAAGTGAAAATTACTATATCATCTGCATACATGTGGACATTTACATCTTTACATACTCCAGGTAAATCAATATTATAATAAAATAAGTCCCAAGATAGAGCCTTGTGGAACCCCATTGGGGCAATCAAGGTGAGATGACTTTGTACCATCAATACACATATGTTGTTTCCTATTTAAAAAGATAAGATTTTATCAGAATTATTTAAGTCTTCCAAAAATGTTAATTTGGCTAAAAGAACCTAGTGGTTCAACTACGTCACATGCCTTCTTTAGAACCAACAGCACCAGTATATGCACTTTTATTTAGTAGGCATTTGACTCTCAACAAACAATTAGCTGATTTAAACATGAAAAACCATAACCCCAAAAATGGGGACAGAAGTGGACAAAAGAGACTGTGAAACAGAGGCTGTTTATTTGTGATCCGATCAACCAAAACAATTTTTAAACCCAGGACCAAATCTGCTGCTAAGGTATTTTTAACTCTATCTTCTCTTTGGTGTTATTACATGAATCCTAAGATGTTTCTTGTCTGTGAAACTTTCCACAATTCCACACTGATGACATAAAAACAGTTATTTCACATGTGACGATGCATGTGGTATTTAAGGCCTGCTTTATATCTGAAACACCTTCCACAGTGGCCACATTTAAATGTGTTTTCTCCAGTGTGAACTCTCATGTGCCGGTTAAGGGATCCTTTTTGGTTGAAACTCTTTCCACATTGCTGGCAGGTGAAAGGCTTTTCTCCTGTGTGAACTCTTATGTGCTCTTCAAATCGTCGTTTATGATTAAAGCTCTTTCCACACTGAGGACATGTGAAGGGTTGCTTTCCAGAGTGGATTCTCATATGGTCTTCAAAGTGTTGGTTTCGATGGAAACTCTTTCCACACTGAGGGCATGTGTAGGGATTCTCTCTGTGAGTTCTCAAATGGACTTCAAGGTTTTCATGTTGATCAAAACCCTTTCCACACTGATCACACGTGTAGGGCTGCTCTCCATTGTGAATTCTCATGTGTCTGTTAAAGCTTCCTTTTTGAGTGAAACTTACTCCACACTGTTGGCAGGTGAAAAGGCTCATTCCAGTGTGAACTGTCATGTGGGAGTTAAGGTCTCCTTTCCTGTTGAAACTTCTTCCACACTGTGGGCAGGTGTAAGGCTTCTCTCCAGTGTGAACACTCATGTGGGCTTCAAGGTTTCCATGATAACTGAAACACTTTCCACATTGTTGGCAGGTATAACTACTCCTCCCTGTCTTTTGGTTCATTTTTCTTGAGGAAGTAATTTCACTTTGTGAGCAACTTAAAGATTTTTTTCCAGTTATAAAATCATGTTGATCCTTATATTGACTTTTGTCTTTCATTTCATTCAGTTCTTGGCTCTCCTCTTTCAGCACAATCAGGTCTAATGTGAAAAAAAGACAAATAAAAATTAACCCCAATTTAAAGTCCATGTTGCAAGTTAAAAAAATTTTCGAGATAAACATATATTCGTGTATGAAAATACAATACAAATCGTTAATGCAGGATTTGAAAATATTTTACAAGACATAAGGGCACAAATTTAGAAGACAAAGTGACGATTTCCTTGACCGCTCTCAAAAACAGCTTTTTTTCCAGACCGCGTCATATGACGTCACGACAGGTAGTCGTTCGCCTAGCTCTGTTGCTATTCAGTAGGAGCAGTCGTGATTTAGTGTGTTTTCAGTCGTTATTTTTAATTTCAATTGATCATTGTCATGGTAAATTATTGTGTTTATGGAGGCTGTGCAAACTCCAGCCTGTCAGGACATCATGTCCATGGGTTTACTTACAATAAAAAGAACGACGCTATCTGCTTCGAAAAACGCGTTCACTTTACACCGGAGGATTATCATCCCGGCGATATGATACAGTTCAATATGGGATGCCGAAGCAAGAACCAAGTGAGGGTCAAAACTGTTGCAGTTTTCTTCAGTGCACACAGCGGCTTCATCGGCTCCGCGGTCAGCCTGGTTCGTCCGAAGCCGTCAGAGATGCAGACGAATACGTGAAATGTGCACCGTAAGTCTTGTTTTTTCTTCTCATAACTTCGCAAAACGACCAAATCCGTGAATATATTTATTTAAATAATGAGACACAACAAGATGTGTATAAGTCGAGGTAAAGCACTGTAGCTAGCTTGTAACGTTAGGCATTAGCAATGTAAGTTTAAGAACCATGTAAAAATGGTACCATATGAGAATGCATTACTGGTCAGTTATCCTCCGTTTGTTAATATTATAATCATCAAGTCTACAGCTTGGTCACATTGTTTGCACAGCTAATTTGTGATTTTTTTTGTCATGTGTGTTTTTAGGGTTTTGGGAGACATTGCAAGACATGAGGATGTGTGAAGATCTGAAGCAGTGGAGCCAGCTGTTATTAACCATCTCTAAAATAACACATTAGTGTGATACCCACACTGAAAATATTTTTCTTTCAGTTGTATATGTTTGGTACATCTACATATATATATATTAACAGTTGCAATGTTGTGTGTTTAAAGTTGGGTATTAACAGTACTATGAAATAATATTTACGATTTATTGCTGCATAAATTAAACTGAATTGAATGAGCCATAAATGCAGATCTGCTTAATATATATGTATTGTTAACCTCATAAAAACATTTATACATTAAGACAATTTGTTATTGTGATTATTTTTTTATTGATTGTCACCAAAATGGGGCCATTAAAAAGTTTTACTTTATAGGTATTTGTGACCTAAATATAGTCAACCTGTAATTGAGATTACATTTTACTGTTTATTTGTACGTACAAGTATTTTGATCAGAGTAATAAATTATCTCTACCATAAACTTACTCATGCCTTTGCCAGAAATGCATATAAGCTATCTATTTTGATTTCAGACAGCAAGCCTCAAAGTGCAGAGTCAGAGACAGCACATCAAGTTTGGGGGCATTTCCCATAGAAGCATATAATAAAACAAAAAGGTGTTTATCTCTCGCGTGCGCGGTAATAAGAACCCGCTATATCACGTAACGTTGGATATTAACGAGTATGACACGCTTCATCAACGATCATTTGTTTGTGTTACTGGTAAGTAGAATCAATACTTCTAGGTGACCAATGCTATAATTTTGCCCGATTAGATATCGTCTGCTAACACTGATCTCTCTCACACACCTGCCTTGTTCTCCTCACATTACAACTTAATTTGTCTCTGACCGTTGTTCTTTTTAATCCTGGCATGTCCCTGCTCTCTTGGCCACATAACCGGCTCATATTTGTGTCTGTGGTTCGTCATACGAGTGTAAATAAACATTTTAAATGTTCTCCGTGTCTGAACAGTCATTGCGATCCATTGTTTTCCTATGGTTTACATTGACCGCTCTACCGGCCGTGACGTCACTGCCGCTTTTGTCAGTTTTTCAGATGCGGAAGTAAAATTCTCTCTCAAAAACGACTCCAGAAGCCTAAATAGCGTATTTTGAATTATATTTTCAAGAAAAACTGGTTCCTACACTATTTATCTACACGTTCATTCACAGTGATCTTCAACTTGAAAGTTGGACTTTAATGGCTCAAAGCAACAGATATACTCATTTCTTTATCAGGGGCCTTTTACCCACTTCTAAATCCCCTTCGATGCAAATCATTCAGTAGTGTCCTGCATTAGCCAAAATCATGACAGTGCACCACATGAATAGCTAATTCAATCATATGTGAATAAATGCGTAAATGTCCTTACGGACACCCACTAAAGACAGTGATGTGGTCAGGACCATGGCACAGGCTTCCTTTGAAATATGTTTGATGAGTGCGTCTGATGCACCTTGCTCTTTCCCGTAACCCCAGTCAGAAAATGGAGACAGTGACAGAGATGACAAAGATGCTGCCTGTGCATACATGACAGCATGTCAGGGGAGGCGCGCAGAGTGGTAAACTAATAAATAATAAGTGATTACTAATTTGAATCAGTACATTATAATGAAAACAATATGGTAAAAATGAAAAGAAGCAGGTTTTTATGATCAGAAATTGATGTGAACCCCTGTAAAATTTTCAGTCCAAGGACCCAGTAAATGAGTACATTCAAACAGTACTTTAAAACGGCTTTAATACAGAGAAATACAGAGAAAACCTGTGTGTGTTTTATCAGTTTTATTTATTTGTGCTATTGCTAATTTATTAGTTTGTTCCTATTGCATGACTTTATGAATGTTTTAAATTTATATTAGTTTTTTTCTGTGGTATTTTTTGTTGTTGTTGGTAAAACCATAGGCAAAAGACAGAACAAATGTGTTTGACATCTAAATGTTGGACTTTTTAATGGATTTTTTTTTTATCTTATTGGAATCAGAATTAGGAATCGCTAATAATCGGAATTGCTAAACAGAATCGGAATCAATAAAATTCAAACGATGCTCAACCCGACTCATTACTGTACTTTGTATCACAGAGTAGGTCTTCTCTGTCTTTTAGAAGAAAAATGCACTGGTACCTAATTATTTATAAACCCATCTTGGGGATGTTGCTTTCTTATCTCTGCTGTCTTATGCAACAGAAAAATATTAAGAATTACTTTCTTTATTCGCAAAATTGTTATATTTCAGTTGCCATTACAACTGAAATTGCAAAATTTGCTGTTTTTGGATCATTATAAATTAGTTATCCAGCAAATGGAAGATGACTTAACAATATGCAGTTGTTTTAAGTGTAATTAGTCTGTTTGTGTGGTGTATATTTGTGATGAAACTGATTGTATTGCTGCTCATTTTGGCCAGGACACTCCTGTTTAATTTTTAATCTCAGAGAGTACTTTCTGGTTTAATAAAGGTTCAATAAATAAAAAAAATAATAATATATTTATTTATTTATTTAACTCAGATTTTACTCAGTCCGCAGTGGCCATTTACATTAAAGAGCACTAAAATGACAGCAATCGACATTTTAAAAAAATATATAGAGGAAAAGTACATAATAATTCAGCTTTGAGAATGAAAACCAACCTGTTTGTTCCCCAGTATCTTCATGTTTGACTCTGAATGTTTCTTCAGTCCTCATGTCTTCACTCTCCTCTTTAATAAACGCCATCTTTATAATTGTCTGTCATGTGGATCTCAGTTGCTTCAGCAGTTTTTCTGTGCTGTTTAAGATGAGAATAATTAACAGAAAGAAAAATAAACCCAAACAAAATCTCGAGGTTCATCTCACCCTTGTCAAAAAATCCTATAGGATTCCAATAGGATTTCTCTACAGGATTCCAGTTAGAATTTCTATCATATTTTGGAACCGTTCCTAAAGGATTCCATTAGGAATTGTCTTATAGGATTTTCTTATAGGACAAGACATAAATATCCTGTAGGATAATTTCTACAGGATTTTAATGGGATTTATTTTAAAGCATCTTTCAAGAATTTTGAAGAATCCTAACGGTACGCTTTTTTAATTGGTTATATTAGTTTAGTGTCTTGCAGTTTACTTTAACCCTTTATAGGGCACTCATTGAAATACTTGGAAATTCAAAAATTCAACCCCAGAGTGTTATTGGAGGTTATTACAAGACCTTTAAACTTTTGTGACTTAAATTTTTTTTTATGTTTTTATGTTGAAAATTAGGTTAAATGAAGTGATCATATATAGTTACTTGCCGGTCTATGGTATCTTTTTCCCCCCCAAAAAATGTGTATACATTTTAAATATAAGGCATAAATAAATACATAAAACATATATAATATTCATAGAATATTTATTTAGAAACAATTTACACACACACAAAAAATTTATATATACATATATATATATATATATATATATTCTCTCTCTCTCTCTCTCTCTCTCTCTATATATATATATATATATATATATATATATATATATATATATATATGAACACAAAAACGTAACAGAATATTTATTTAGGAAATTAAAAATCTTGCTGTCTTCCTCGTCAGAACCCTAGATGGGGTCAGCTGGCACAACAAAACTGACTTCTATCCATAGAATTGTTGAGTAGACAGCTGCGAAAGAAAAGGTTTCTGAGTCAGTATCAAGCCCATGTTGATTTGTTTGTGAAAGAAAAGTGCAGATCTACTGAAAACATATAATATTCACATAAATAGTAAATTTATAATAAGAACTGAAAAAAATAGCATTAAGTACTGGTGGTACCACCTATTTTAGCAGAAATAATAAACACCAATCTATTGGTACTAAAACCAAAATTACAAATTTTTCACTGTTTATTTCTTGATCATTTCAATAAATGGTTTAAGTTTGACACTGGATTACTGCATCATGGTATACAAGCCTTTGCAATATTCAGTGGACAAAAAACAGGCATAAAAACAGTCAAACTATCACTTGCCTTACTTTTACCTGAACCGGGCGTATGTCTAAAAATGGACATTCTGTTGTGTTACCACAAACGGGCGTATGATCAAATATGATCACACCATTTTTTTTACCACATCGTTCACTAATTTCTAGAAATCAAACGCAAACAACGTCTATATCACCATACAACACAACTATTCAGCTATATAATGTGTGAGTTTCATTGACTTACCATTGTGCATTTCGATGCTTTCTCCGTTTTTGTGGGACAAAGTAGGAGCGTAAATCAGCATTTTCTCATTCCGGAAGCACGTTGAAGTTTGAAACGCCCCAGACAACTTCCGATTGGTCAGATGCCATTGTGTCGCTATCCGTGACGTAGACTAACATCTGTTGATTGGCTGGGACAAATCCATGTGCTTACACGATCTCATACAAGGGAGACAGACGCTATTGAAAATGTTCGATTAAGTGATCAAATATGGTGCCTCGCCCTATAAAGGGTTAACTCACCTTAATATACATTCCAATAGGAATCCTCTACAAATCCTAAAGGATTCCACTAGGAATCCTATACAGGATTCAAATCAGAATTCTATCATATTTTGGAACCATTCTTAAAGGATTCCATTAGGAATTGTCTTACAGGATTTTCTTATAGGACAAGACATAAATATCCTGTAGGATAATTTCTACAGGATTTTAATGGGATCCTGCTTTATTTTAAAGCATCTTTCAAGAATAATCCTAAGACTATTCCTATCAAAATCCTATAGAAATGGTTCCAAAATATGATAATAAATTCCAATAAAAATCATGTACAAGTTTCTTATCAGAATCCTTTAGGATTTTTTTGATAAGCAACATACAATGAACAACGTCTACATCAGGGTGATGTAAACAGCAAACTGCAAGTACTATTTGTTAGTAAAACAAGGACAGTGCAAAAGTTCACCTTTAGATAAAAAAAAGTTCCCATAAAGACATGAACAAGCATTCAATTTGATCCCATAAAAAATCCTTTAGGAATGATCCTACAGAATATATAAGAATCTTATAAGAATATTCCTATCAAAATCCTATAGGAATGGTTCCAAAATATGATAGAAATTCCAATAAGAATCCTGTACAAAATTCTTTGGAATTGGAATCCTTTAGGATTTTTTGACAAGACATAAATATTCTTTAGGATGGTTTCTATGGGATTTTTATGGGATCAAATTGGATGCCTGTTCTTTTTGTAATCTAAAGTGCACTTTTCCACTGTTTTTGTTTTACTAGCAAATAGTACTTGCAGTTTGCTGTTTACATCACCTTGTTCAATAACATTGTAAACAACATGTGAGGTGATTTGTGCAGCTCACAGCTTTAGTGAAACACACACACACACACACACACACACACACACACGCACACACACACACACACACACACACACACACACACACACAGTATGTAGCAATTGTCCTCCAATGCAAATACTACACTGGACCAGGTCTAGACTTGAGTGAGGGAGGTAGATATAAAACTTAGAGGACACCAGAAGTTGGAAAGAAAAAGAACCCTTTACTGTGACAATATATAAATAACATAACAAAAGGTTAAACAGTCTTTTCTAAATTAGTAGTAGTTTAATTCAGCAAATCCTGGGCTGAATGATTAAGTTAATAATAGTTAGGATTAAATCTAAAATAATTAAATTCTAAATCTTAATGTCTTTTTTTCTGTAGTAACCCTTTTTTCTTCACAAGAAAAATAACAACTTTGTTGTTCTCAAGACAAAGCAAATACACATCACAACATTATTTCCTTCATTTTTATTAAAATATTTGAAAAGGGAGAAATTAAGACTGCTGTCTTTTATAGTGTTCACTAGCCTAATCACACATTGGTAGCTTCTGCCAACAACGTGCGCTATTTGCACTTAAAGTATAGTGACGCTACAAAGCTGTAAAGCACAACATTAATTAAAACAGCTTCAAATGGTGGCAGAACAGTCACTACTCCAATGTTTTATACAATGAAAATTAGTAGCATAAACATATGTGACTATCATAAATAATACCACAGATTCATAGCTTTTGACACATAACTGCAGACTCCTGTGCTAATCAGCAGATACAATCAAACACGAGTTCAACAACTCACCAAGATCACCCAATATTGTTGGTTTAGGATGCAGACCAGATAAATGTTACTATTTCGTCATTTTTGGCGTCTTTGAAATCAAAGTTTGACAAGTTAAACACCGTTAATCACTCGCTGCTTTTCCTCTTCGACCGTTATTTTCAAATGATGAGCGTT
Organism: Garra rufa; assembly: GCF_049309525.1. Lineage (NCBI taxonomy): Eukaryota > Metazoa > Chordata > Actinopteri > Cypriniformes > Cyprinidae > Garra > Garra rufa. The sequence continues at coordinate 70,217,805 of NC_133361.1, forward strand.
ACAGTTGCAGGCGCGCTACATTCGGATTTCTTAAAGGGGCCGCGTCAGGACAATACCGTATGTAGATGTTCGTATTTCTGTGAATTCTTAATCACATGTAATACATTTAACTCATTCGAACATTATGAAATATCATATATATTATCTTTGCCTTTCTTTAATATTATAAATTTCAATAAATACATATTATGTGTTTATATTTGTGTGTATTCATATAGGCTGCAATTTATTGTGGGTTACAGGTGCACACAAACATGCAGTGTTACTCTAAAAAAGTAAAATTAAAAAAGTAATTAATCAACAGAATCAACTAAGATCATACAAGACAAAGTGAAATTTCGTTTAAAAATGACAATGCCCATTAAGTTTCTATGAATCAATAAAATACAGGACAAAGTGAAATCCCATTAAATAAAACACTGTCCAATAAGATTCTAAAAATCAAGGAAAACCCTACAGGACAAAGTGAAATTCCATTAAAATAAATTGCAATGTCCAATAGGATTCTAAAAATCCACTAAAATCCTACAGGACAAAGTGAAATTCCATTAAAATGAATTGTAATGTCCAATAGGATTCTAAAAATCCACTAAAATCCTACAGGACAAAGTGAAATTCCATTAAAATAAATCGTAATGTCCAATAGGATTCTAAAAATCCACTAAAATCCTACAGGACAAAGTGAAATTCCATTAAAATAAATCGTAATGTCCAATAGGATTCTAAAAATCCACTAAAATCCTACAGGACAAAGTGAAATTCCATTAAAATAAATCGTAAAGTCCAATAGGATTCTAAGAATCCACTAAGATCCTAAAGGATAAACTGAAATTCCAATAGGATTTTTTGACAAGGGCAATCAGCTCCTAGTTCAGTCGTCAGTCAAAGTGATAGTTAAAGGCCCTGAATTACATATAATAATAATAATAATAATAATAAAGAATTGAATAACAAAGAATGGGTGCGTCTTAATCAGTTCACTAGTTCAGTAGACAGTCAGAGTGAGAGTTAATAGGCTTTGATATACAAATTACACAGGACGTTCATTTGTTTGTTTTGTTTTCTCAGATTGATTATCATATGTATAACCACAGCTTTTAACTAACAATGTACTTTATTTTACATTGTCATTAATACATGCTATATGTAGTTACTATAGTAATAACAGTAAATTATGCATAATTGGATGCAACCGTAAAACAAAACAAAACAATAATCTTATCCCTATCGTAACTGCATGTAGTAATTTAATATTCAAATATGTATATGTATAATTGTAGTTAAAATGTTAAAAAGTTTAAATAAATGTGTAACCTTGTTTTGCTTTATAAGCAATAAAATAATGTTTAATTGTTGTAATGGATGCCATTATTTAGTCAGCTTGAATATATATCATTGTATCATTATAAAAAAATTAAAAACATTTGTGTAGTTGTCCAATACCTGCAAAATGCACATTACTAACTATTATTTCCCTAATATATTTAGATGAGCACTAAGCCAAAGAGCCACAAGGTCATGGGTGAAGGCGAGTGGATGGCCAGGTTGAGGACTTTTGCCAGCTCTGGGGTTTGTCCGTCTGGAGGCAACAGACCAGCACCACGGCAGCGGAAGTGGTACAACCTCTACCAGAAGGTAAAGTTACCTGTATCTCATTGTAGAATATGTATGTGTACATTATTTGTCAAACATTTTTACACGTGACTGTGTTTAATGTTTTTGAAAGAATTGTCTTTTGCTCATTCAGCCTGCATTTATATGATCAAAAATACAGAAAAAACTGCAATATAATTATTACTGCATATTTGTATTTATTTTTTTATTTTTTAATGAAAACTGTGATACGTTTTGCAGAATTCATTGATGAATAAAAAGTTTAAAAGAACAGCATTCATTTCTTTAAAAAAAACTTTTGAACAGTACTGTATATTGTTACAGAAGATTTTCTATTATATTTCTAAAGCTGTTCTTTTTTTACTTTTAATGATTTCTAAAATGATTGCTAAATATATTCAGCGTTGATGATAGAAATAAATTAAATTTAAAGTATATGGAACTGTAAATTTAAACTGTATTAACATTTAATAATATTATTCATGTTTTTTGTATTTTTTATTAAATAAATGCAGGACTGATGAGCATAAGACACAAAATAGTGATGTGTCCAAACTTGTGAATGATCCTGTATTTCTGTGTTTTCTTTTATAATTTCTTTTTTTTTTTCATAGGAGAGCTGCTTGGTGTTGACTACTTCCTGGGTCAGACTGGACAGCCCCTGGTAGTGGACCCTGACTCAGAAGAGACAGAGAACATGCTGGAGGATGTGGATGAAGGTGAGGATGAAGAAGACGAGGGCTTCAGGGAGGACCAAACATTTTACTGAGTCGAGTCTTACTGATGACCCAAGCTTCTCTCTGTCCTCCACTCAGCCTGATGCCTCCTTCACGCCACGTGCCTCAGCATCTCCTGACTAGTCTGTGGTAGGTAAATGTCTCATTTAATTTATGTATGTAATTATGTTTTATGTAATATTGTTAAATTTCTAGGGGAAAAAAAATAATTTGTGCTGAATTTGTGCTGATATTTTTATTTGTTGTTGTTTTTTTGTCCCACTTCACCGTACTCATAATGTTGTTTATTTCTTTTTCTTTTTTTTTTCTCACAGGCTTTGCATAGTGCTGGTGTGCTGGACAAAGTGGACAGCCTTGTGAAATTATCTCGTGGAGCTCAGGAATCAGCCATCTCTGGCTCTCACCAACCATCAGGTCAATTTCTCTTCTTGACCTGTCATATGTTAACACTACCACTTGTTTTGTTTTCTCGTTTGCCATGTATTATATGCTCTCTCTGCTTAGGTGAGCAATATAGTTGGCAGAACCTGATGGATTACGATAAGAAGAGAGTGATGTTTGCTGCCAGACACCAGAGCAGGCTGGACACAGGTTCACTCCAGGGGTGGAGAGCGTGAAGAGGCATACATTCACCACCACTGTCCCACTTGCCCAGTGGCCAGATTGTTGTTGCTTGATTGAGAAAAGAAAGAAAGGGGATAAAGTTTTATTTATGTATATGTTATTCTGTTCTTTAGCACTTGCAAAACATGCACAGGAGTCATTAATATTTTAAAGTTTTATTCATTTGTATTGTTTTGTGCTTTCTGTTCTTTTCACTTGCAGTTAATGCACAAGAGCCATGGACATTGGACGGTTTTGTTTATATGTATAGTTCTGTTTTCTGTTCTTTTGCACTTGCAAAAAATGCACAGGAGTCATGGACAATAGAAAGTATTATTAAGAGGTATTATTCTGTTTTCTGCACATGCAACATAACTATAAGAATAAAAATGTAAAAAAAAGAAAAAAAAAAAAAGAATAATGAATAATTGGCTATGACTGATTGAAAAATAAAAGTTTGGTCATGATTAAATAACTCTTTTTGTTTGTCATTGTTACAGTATCATTAAACGGTTATAGGCCCTTTTAAAAATGTTGATACATTTGGGGATGATTTAATAAATAAATGTACAATTTTTTGTACAATAAGTTTTAGAACATAACTACAGCCGAAATATATTTAAAGTGCAAACACTTTGAATAAAATATCAATAATCAGTAATATAAATCTAATAAAATATAAATTTGTTATTTCAAAAATTATTTCATTCATTTGGATATCATTTATGTGATAATTACTGATAAATAAAACATTCAGTAAACACTTCAATCTATGGCAACACTGTAATATGAACTGGGAAGCTTGTGATCATCCTTACTCCCATATAAATGTACAGGAAAATAGAGAAAACATTTTTTTTTTGTTGCAAATGCGCACTCCCTGACCGGGAATCGAACACAGGCCGCAGCGGTGAGAGCACCTAATCCTAACCACTAGACCACCAGGGAAGAGGATATCTGACGCTGGCCTGCTAATATCATGAGAACAAGCAGACAGCAATACAGGCTTCTGTCACCTCGAAAACCAACAAGCCGTGCGCAAGCACGAGGTACCCCAGATGGTGGGACAGTGGCGCAATGGATAACGCGTCTGACTACGGATCAGAAGATTCTAGGTTCAACTCCTGGCTGGCTCGCTCTCTGCTTTTTGCGTAAAGCAGTATGGTTTTGATGTCACGGGCTTGCCGAATTGTTGCCCTATTCCTACGTGCCACCCGGGCTTTGAGGAAAAGTTGGACACGAAATGAAATCAGAGCTAGCCAATAATCAGCAACTTACCCGGTTAAAAGAGTGTCTCAGTTTCATCGTTAATCTCATGATTTTTTCATTTCTGAACCTTGACAGATCGGCAATAGGCTGTTTTTCCTTGAGATAACGGTTACAATGCAAGACCACGCTTGTTTTTTCGAATGCGTGGCGTGAGTATTTTTGGAATCTTTTTTTTTACCCGGACAAGGCTTCCGCTGACCAGTTCCCATATGGTCTAGTGGTCAGGATTCCTGGTTTTCACCCAGGCAGCCCGGGTTCGACTCCCAGTATGGGAAAGCGGGAAACATAAATAATACAGCTCCGGGTTACCCACGATAGACACCAAAGGTTTCTCCTCCATTTCTTGCAGTCTCCGGACTTTTTAAGCAACGGTAAACTTTCGTCACCATTCATTCGATTGGACAATGGAAAAGAACGCGAATGACGTTGGGCATTTTTCCGCTCAGAGTTGATTTTTTTTTCAACTTCAGGCGCTCAACTTCAGCGCTCCTGCAAAAACGTGAGGCGCCGGGGGCGCATAAACAGCACGCAGAACGCTCACTGCCAATAGAAAACCATTCAAAAGAGGCGCCTCCAACGGCAAAAACGCGTTCGGTGTGATCGCCGCCTAATCCAAATTTTTGCGTAATGCAGTTTAAAATCTTTTTTTTTTACCCGGACAAGGCTTCCACTGACCAGTTCCCATATGTAGTGGTCAGGATTCCTGGTTTTCACCCAGGCGGCCCGGGTTCGACTCCCGGTATGGGAAGGCGGGCTCCTTTTTGCTACCAGTCAGGATTCCTGGTTTCACCCAGGCGGCCCGGGTTCGACTCCCGGTATTGGAAGGCGGGCTCCTCTTTGCTTGCCTCTTCAAAACGGGCCGCACGTCTTTCTGCGTCGAAAGCCATTTTTTGGCCAGCAGTCGAGCTGCAGAAACATAATAGGCCAAGGTTGGGACCCCACAGACCCGCGCCTTCGATAGCTCAGCTGGTAAACTGTTGTGAACTTTTCTCTCAGAGACCAGGAGACGTTTTGATATCTTGAAGCAGAAGTTTCTCTTTATTGAGATCCTAGCTGTTCGTTGCTGCAGTTCTTCAAAAGTCGTCTACTAAGGCATATACATTACAGTTTATATACCTTTCCAGGGGGAGAGGAAAACATAGAGGTGGAGTCAATCTAAACAAAGCATGCAAATGCAGTACAGATAGTCAGCCTAGTAGGATTTTCCCGGCTTTGATCTATTTAGCATTCAAATGCAAAGGGAATAAACAAAAGGACACAGTTGTACTTTGAGCTTAGATTTCACACTTAATAAGAGAAACCTGCCAGATGTTCAGTAACTGCTTAAAGACATAAGGTTCCTGTCTCAGGGTCTGGTTTGTCTGCTCTTAGAAATCACAATATGCATTACTTTTCTGTTTAGGCAGTTATATTGGAATCTATGTTTAACCTTTTATAAATTTGTAATCCTACAATCCCCTCTTTGAGAGTTCTAATAACTCTCACATAATACAAATTTAAACATTTAAAAGTTCGTTCTTGTAACCTTTGATTGTTACAGGCACATAGTACTTGCTCTGTGGTGATTGTTTGTAACGGCATGTTGACACAGAAACCAACATGCAGCTAGGGCCCGTTAAGTTCTTACGGGTAATAGTCTTTTCTGGTTGGACCAGTCATTTCCTTGTGATGGTCGTGGGTCATTTGCTGAATGAAACACTTGATACTGTGGACGCATAGATAGTACACCAGTAGGAGAATCAATAGCAGAACTGCTATTTCCTTGATCCACAGCCAGGGTTTCCCTAACAAGTTTCCAAACCATGAAGAACTATCTTCAGTCATCTGGTGTAATTTTGCTGAAAGATCAAGAATGTCTTGTTGGATTTTGTTCAAGTTCTCTGTTGGATCCATTAACCCAGTGCAGCATTCAGGGCCAATAATGGTGCAGGCTCCTCCTTGCATTGCAAGAATGTAATCCAAGGCCACTCTGTTCTGTAGGATCATTATCTTGTGAGAAGTGACAGTGTCCGTGATATTACCTATTACCAAAGCTGTATCATTAGCTAGTTTCTGTACAGAATTCGATAAGCTTCTGACTTGATCCAGGGCCTGCATGACACCATAAAACGGGATTAAGGCTCCAAGAGTTCTTGACCACCATGTTTGTGCACAAGTGAGTCCGGGGATGCAGCCATCTTCTTTGTTTGGGGTAGGAGCTGAATTTAGTAAATGTGGAGAGCTTGTAGAGGTGTGTGTATTTTCTCTGATAGCCGGTAGGACATAAACCAAGGTGCACCTGCCGTTGAATTGGCTCGGTAGGATATTGTAGACAGAGGTTCCACATAACCAGAAGGTGCCAGTTGGTGGAGGAATCATACACCACTGATTTATTGCAAAAAGTTTCGGTAGGGATGGGTTCCTGGAGAGACAATCGTTTAAGTCATTTTCCTGTTTCTTCTCTGTAGTAGTAATGTACACATGGGACTCATCTCTTCCTCTTTCAATCACAAAACTGCAACGTTCATGGGGAATTTCACCCAGTGGAGTCGATGCTGGAGCATAATTTTCCATGCACCAATAGAACATCATTGGCAGGAGTAGATCTGTCATGATGGGAGTAGCTGAAGTTAGGTTGCAGGATGGTAGTCCAGGTATGCAACACTGAGAAGCTGGAGGAATGGTTACGTTGTGACATGTATCTTTGCTGAATACTCCACTGGTATGATGATTGAATAAGGTACACGTGTCACATTTGGAGATAGGGTGTGCCACCCATGGGATTCCTGCTCCTACAGACGGTGCGTGTGGCATGCAAACGTTCTTTCCAGCAAACAAGGCATTTCTTGTCATATTCATCAGTTCTAAGAATATGTTGTTTCTGGAGTCTATAGCTTGTACGATGTTCATGGTGATTACTAGAATGGCAATCTTGATCATGTTGATGGATGACTGAAGTTCTCTCATGTGATTCTCTGCGTTGTGTTTTTTTTTTTTTATGTTCTGTCTTCCGTGACAGTTGGTTCGGCAGTGAGTCTAGTTGTTCTTCCGTGACAGTTGGTTCGGCAGTGGGTCTAGTTGTTCTTTATAGTTTGTAGATTTATACACAGGTGAGCGGGTCGATGTGTATAGGTCTCAGGATAGCCATCCAGGGGTATCTGCACAGATTAAGAAAGAAAACAAAAGATGACAGAGCAGTATTTTCTGTAAAAGACAGTAAACAATAGAGTTGTATCCTCTGTTCAATCTGAGTCTAGTCTTGTTGTTCCTTCTTTCCCTAGTTCTTAATTCCCGTGACACCTAAAGAAACAGTGAGGTAAGGATGGACTAGTGGATGGGGAAGGCCTATGAGGAAAATCTTCACCCCAGGGTTAACCCCCGAAAGCCTGTTGCATTCGGTTCTTCCCTGGGCTCCTCACTGGTCTGTGTGTCCTATCCTATCCCTGTAGGTGGGGGAACAACCTTACAGTGTGACGCATGAGTCCAGGTTTTCCTTCCCTGACACAAAACTGCAGCTGCTGTAATCAACATCACTTGATGTGGTCCGTGCCACTTAGGCTCTAATGGTTTGTTTCTGAATGATTTTATCATAACCCACTGACCTGGGACAATCGTGTGTCCACCTTCTGGTGGATTCTGCCAACATGACTCGACTCTTTCTCTGGAACTCTGTACTACCTTTGTCAGGTTTTCACAGTAAGTGATCAGGGCATCTGAGGCAATGTGCACATCAGCATTTCTGAGATCAGTCACACCTGGCATCTGCATTGGGCGTCCTGTAATAATCTCATGAGGACTTAGACCTACTGATCTGTTAGGTTAAGCTCTCATACTACACAGTACCGCTGGCAGTGCTTCGACCCATAATACTCCTTCTTGATGCATTTTGCTTAGCCTGGATTTGATTGATCTGTTTGTGCGTTCGACTTGCGCTGACGCCTGTGGCCTGTAGGGGCAGCGAAGATTCCACTTAATTTTCAACATTTTTGACACTTCCTTGACTACCTGTCCCGTGAAGTGGGTACCTTGATCTGAGTCAATGCTGTCTGGTAATCCCCATCTTGGAATGAAATCAGAGACAAGACATTTAGCAGTATGTGCAGCTGTGGCACGCCCTGTTGGATAAGCTTCTATCCATCTTGAGAACTTGTCTATAACTATCAAAACGTCAGTTTTTCCCTTACACGGAGGCAATGATATGTAATCAACTTGCAGGTGGCGGAAAGGTCCTGGTGGAGCTGGGGTATGTGTTGCTGCCGTAGTTGTTGCTGGCACATCATTATTTTTTTGACATGTAACGCATCTCTTGACTGTTTCAGTGGCTACATTTCTGAATTTTGGATTCCACCACTGATTTGAGAACCTGTGATTCATTGTTGCTGAACCACTGTGACCCAAATTGTGTATTTGTTGAGCCAAATATGGCAGCAGAGATTCGGGAGCAATATACTTTCCCCCTTTGGTCCAGCAACCAAATGAATCCACTGTGGCTCCTTTGTCTAACCACGTCCATGCTTCATATAAAGGAACATCTTTGTACAGATCAATGATTGATTCAGGAGGCAGAATTGTCTTCTGTGCTGTACTACCTGAACACACCTGTATATTTGCATATGAACAAGCCTGTTTAGCAGCTACATCAGCAAGAGCATTTCCTTTAGCTTCCGTAGTATTAGCTGTGAGATGTGCTTTCACTTTGATCACAGCTAATTTCTTTGGAAGTTTCATGGCAAACATTAGATCTTTCACTAATCCAGCATGCTTAATGGGGGATCCAGCAGATGTTAAAAACTGTCTACTTTGCCAAATTATACCAAAATCATGAATTACCCCAAAAGCATACCTGGAATCAGTGTAGATATTTGCAATTGATCCTGACGCTAGCGTGCATGCTCTAGTTAAGGCTACTAGTACAGCAGCTTGAGCTGAAAAAATGATCTGGAAGACGACCTGAAGCTACGACTTCAGTGGGAGAAGTTACTGCATAACCTGCTCGTCTGTTACCTTCAATAACTTGAGCTGAACCATCAACAAACAACTCCAATTCTGCATTATCTATGGGAGTTTCTTTTATTTCACTTGTAGGTGTGTATGTAAGCGTAACACAATCATGAGTGATTTCCCCTTCATCCTCTAAAACAACTTCAGTCATTGCAGACATCATACATGAGGATGGGTTCGTGATTGGTGCCCGCTGTAAAACAATGTTCGGGGCTGTGAGGGATGTCAGCCAATTTCCCCAACGAGAGGATGTGACAGAAGTGACTTTTGCTTGATTCATTAGTGCGGACACTGCATGAGGGCATCTTACATTTACAGTCTGTCCTAACACCATTCCTGAAGAAGCCTGAAGAGCTAGATGAACTGCCTGCACTGCTCTGAGACATGGGCCCATACCTTGAGCGACTATGTCAAGTTTACCAGAATAGTAATGAATTGGGCGTAAATTGCCCCCATGATCTTGCATTAGACATGCAGTCATAAAGCCTAAGTGTTCATGAACATAAAGCACAAAGGGCCTATCAGATTGTGCAATTCCTAATGCTGGCGCTTGACATAGTGCTCTCTTCAAATCATTGAAAGCTTTGAGATGAATTTCTTCCATACAAACTGTATCGGAATCTCTAACCTGACCTTTCAACAAGTCATAGAGTGGCTGAGCAATCGAGGCATAGTCCTCAATCCAAGGTCTACAGTAACCTGCTGTTCCTAAAAATGATCTTAGTGCTTTAATGGTAGTAGGTGGAGGTATTGCTTTGACTGAAGTGGCTCGATCCTGTGTAATAGATCTATTTCCTGTACCAATTGTTTGACCCAGAAATGTGACTTGATTTTTAGCAATTTGAGCTTTGTGAAAGCTACATTTGTGTCCTTTTTTCTGCAAATAGTCTAACAATTCTGCCAATTCAGTTTTGTGCACCTCATGATCTGTTGAGGCAAACAAAATATCATCAACATAGTGAATCATAGTGGACTGTTTGACTGGGCATTCTGGGTCACACAAATCACGTCTGAGCAGTGGTGGACGAAGTACACAAATCAAGTACTTGAGTAAAAGTACAGATACGTATAATAGAATATTACTCCAGTAAAAGTAAAAGTACTCCTTTTTCCATTTTACTTGAGTGAAAATACAAAAGTACTACATTTTTTGTGTACTTAAGTAAAAAAGTACTGACATATTTTGCAATTTTATAAAGGCTATAAATTTATATTAGCATATATATTTTTTATAATCCTACTATAAGCCTTGGTTTTTCCCAAAATAACCACTAGCCTATATGGAGTCATGATAGATTTTTGTTGTTGATATGGTCTACGTTGACAATGTTCACTGTGAAGCTTACATTGCATTGTAACGTTACCTGAGAGAAAACTGATTTAACCATCTCATTTTCACCAGTAAGAAAAGTGTTTTAAAGCTTGTTATTTTGCGGAACGGCACAGTTATAAATGATATGAGAATAAGGCCTGAAGTTTGGAAGAAAAATGTAATTATATTTTCATAATATTTTTCTTTTTTCTCAAACATTGTCTGTGGTGTAAAAACACCCCTGGCCAAATGTCCCCAGAGGGCATCACTTCCCACTTTGATAATTACTGTAGTTACCATCTGAACATCACATCTTTTCTTTTCCCTCAGATGTAATCTGTCTAGGTGGTTGATTATAAATATTTGGACTTCATATCTGAAAATTACCTCAACTTAGCACCAGCAAGCTTGTTAGCTAGACAGTTAGCATCAGCTAACAATATTTACTTATTTTCAGTATGGTTATGAATAAACATTTATTTCTGTATACTAGGCTAGTTGATTCAAACAATATAAAAAAGTATACCGTTAATAAACAATATAAAAACAGACGTCACATAGGGTTAAATGCGTAGCATTTTAATAAAACTGTTGAGGTTACAGCAGCGAGGAATAGTTGGTTAAAGCGCCTGTCTAGTAAACAGGAGATCCTGGGTTCGAATCCCAGCGGTGCCTTGCAAATGGCAGCTTGGACCTTTTTGCCCTCCCTTGGACCTGAGGCCCTTACAGTGCCTCTGCCTTTCAAACGACACTGGACACTGCAATTGTGCAGAGACCCGAGGGCCTGTCCTTCCTGCAGAGAGAGAACGCGCTCTCTTACCGTTGGACGGCCACAGACCCGGAAGGTCAGCCTGGGTTTGAATCCGAGCAATGCCTCTGGTTGCGCGCCACAATACAGCCAACGTCGTGCTTTACGGCGAATGGACGGCGAATGGAGACACATAGAAGCTCGAGGACAGCGGGCGGTTTCCCTTGCAAAACTACCCTCTCACCTGCTTTTGAAGGATAGGATCCTAGGCTAACTGGTCCCACCAAGGAGGCGCCGTGGCTTAGCTGGTCAAAGCGCATCCCAGCGGTTTCCTTTCCATCAGTGGCTCTCTCTGGCCTCGTTGTTGGATGGGAGATCCCGACGAGACTCTGTTTTTGAGCCATGCCTAAATTGTGCAAAGACCTGAGGACCTGTCTTTCTGCCCACACAGCGTGCCATTCAGCCGAGCTGGACGGGCACAAATCTGTAAGAAAAGGGCTCAGTGGCCCAGCCTGGCATACCTACAGGGCTCTGTGGCGCAATGGATAGCGCATTGGACTTCTAGACTGCCAGATGAGGCCATTCAAAGGTTGTGGGTTCGAGTCCCACCAGAGTCGCGGCTTTTAGCTTTCTTGTAACTCTCATACTGTGCAGAGTTGCCCTCAGGGAGTAGAAATTTGTAGACATTCTCTTTTATGCGTACCAGCACCTGGCCAGCCTCTGGATGTTTTGACCCTTGGAGTAACCCTTCCGACAGCCTTGCATGCGGTTTGGCGCCGTGGCTTAGTTGGTTAAAGTGCCTGTCTCGTAAACAGGAGATTCTGGGTTCAAATCCCAGCGGTGCCTTGGACACTGCCGAGCTTGTGTTTACCAAAAAACGGACGGCAAATGGGGACACAGAGGAGCTCGAGTTGTGATTTTTGCCATTTTGTTAAGCCCATCATGCGCAATGTTGCAATCGGACAGCAGAAACCATTTGGAGGCCTCCTGTTCTCAGCGTAAATTGATTTAAAGAAAATGTCAATCATATTTAAAAGCTAGCAAAACATGCCCAAGAACCAATTCAGTTGAGGTATGGCAATCACTGTCTTGCATCAAGTGGAGGCAGCAGGACGTACGAAGTGTTTATTCATGCATCGTCTAAGACGCCATCCCCACAATTAGCATGCGGGTTGGCGCCGTGGCTTAGTTGGTTAAAGTGCCTGTCTCGTAAACAGGAGATCCTGGGTTCGAATCCCAGCAGTGCCTTGGACAATTTTCCAGTAAAGCAAGCGCAAGCTTTTCCGATAGCGAGTTGTTAATTTTGCAAACCGCCCCGACTCAGTTGTCGGCAAACGCCTTAAAGCTGTCCAGCGCCTGGTCAGCCAACCCCTGGCCTCTTCTCTGGAAGCCTGGATTGTCTGAGTCGCCCTCCCGTAGGGCGAACGTGCTGCCCGGCTAGTCTAGTAAACAGGAGATCCTGCGTTCGAATCCCAGCGATGCCTTTGGTTGCACGCCACAATACAGCCGAGCTCGTGTTTACCAAAAAACGGACGGCAAAAGGGGACACAGAGGAGCTCGAGGACAGCGGGCAGTTTCTCTTGCAACACTACCCTCTCACCTGCTTTTGAAGGATAGCATTTCAGGCTAACGGGTCTCACTGAGGAGGCACCGTGGCTTAGCAGGTCAAAGTGCCTGTCTTGTAAACAGGCGATCCTGGGTTCCATCCCAGCGGCGCCTTTCCCCCATTGGCTTTCTCTGGCCTCGCTGTTGGATGGGAGACCCCGACGACACGGTATGTTTTTGAACCGTGCCTCAATTGTGCAAAGGCCTGAGGACCTGTCTTTCTGCCCACACAGCGTGCCACTCGGCCGAGTCAAAGCAATGTAGTCAAATCTACTCAGAACCATCACTCTAACTGTTTAGAAGCAGATCTCTTATTCTGGGACTTTGTGGGACTTTCCAAACTCCCTTAAAACTGCAGCTGTTAAAACTGTTACGGATTGGTCAGGTTCTGCACCCACAATCACGCCCCGATCACAGTCACCTGAATTCTGATCATCATGCACCTGCACTCAATCATCATCTCACTACAAGAGCACCTCACACACAGCCATCATTGTCCGGGCTCGTTTGCACGAAGCGGACTCATTGAGCTTCACTCTAAGTGGTCTCAAATCCCTACTAAACTTACCATGATCCTTACCTTCTGATTACTTACCTGTCTTCTCGTCTGTTCTAGTCCAAGTCCAGTCTTTGTTAGGGCTGTCGCGATAACCGCAATATCGCAATACCGCGCTATTGACCTGCATAACCGCAGAGGAATGCAACATCCGCAGCAACCGCGATATTTGCCTGTTTTCTTTTTTCCTAAGGATTTGCCCTTCTCACTTAATGCCTGTGTGCTGAATATTAAATTAATAATAAGTTAGTAATGATAACATAATGTGTCTATTATGAGGCTCAGTAGATATGCACTTAACAAGCCTAAACAGACAGCGAATGAGAGAGAGATCGACTGAGCTTGTGCGATTACCTGCGTCTGTCTTTCAGACCGAGTCAGGTATATATATGAAACTAGCTTGTCATGTCCAAGGAAAGTGAAATCTCTGTCTTAACATCGATGCTCTGCTGGTCAGCAGAGCCTTTAAAAGTGGCGATTAAAGTTAAAATGATTTCAACTTCGTGTTTCATTACGTCTCTCTTTGAATAAATAAGCGTTTTTGAACGTGTAGTTGAATGAACGGTTTAAAGACTTACTCAAAGATAATAGTCTCTTGCCCCCATCTTGTGGCGTAAAAATGAAACTGCACTGACTGACAGCTCGCCTAGAACACGCAGGTGAAATACTGACAGAAAGTCTCTTGTCCAGTCAGACTCGAGGGCGCGCGCTAACTGATGTATGTACGAAGATTTCAGATGCAAAGCCTCTAAATATGTCTGACATTTTTCTTCAAAAATTTGCATTTCTTTCTGGCTAGGTTTCTATGTAAGTACTGTTTACTTCACTTCATGTATCAACGCGATTTGGTTTCGGTTTATTGATTTCTGAATATGACCTTACATTGTAACAGCCTACACACAATTATATATATATGGCGGTAATACCGCATACCGCGCTACTGAGCCACTCAAAATTACCGCAAGAGAAATTCCTTAACCGCGACAGCCCTAGTCTTTGTCTCCAGTTAGCGGTGTGCCAACCGTAAGTCCGTCGACGGAACTCCAACGCTGTGTGTGTGAGTGTGGTCATCTTCACCGGTCCTCCTCCCATCGTCCCTGGAAAGGAAAAGCAGCTAATCATCCACGATCCAGCTACATTTCAAGAATCACACCCTGAGCTGTTATACTCACCCGGTTCTGCACGCTATTACCTTCAACTTGCTCTGCTGAAAATAAACCTGTTAATACTCACTCTCATCTCTCTCGTTTGGTCTGCTTACGTAACAGAAGCCCGGACCAATACAGCAACAGCATGAGCACGTTGGATCCGTTTCAAGAGCTGGTGGACTCACTCCGGAAAGTTTTGTTGGCCAGTCATGCCACCATGCCCACTCCAGTTCGTCCTACAGCACCACCGGCACCCAGCACTTCTTCGGACCCCGTTCCTTCCAGTCCCATGGCCCGACCAGCGCCCTACTCTGGCGGGGCGGAGGAGTGCAGCGGATTTCTGTTACAATGTTCACTTGTATTCACAATGCAACCTGCTCTCTATCCCACAGATGCTTCAAGGATTGCTTTCATCACATCTCTGCTTACTGGTCCAGCTCTCAAATGGGCGGATACCTTATTTCAGCAGGCCGGGCCGGCAACGCAATCGCTACAAACCTTCATCGCTCATTTTAAGGAAGTTTTCGGACGCTCAGATACAGAAGTTTCCGCAGGAGAGCAACTATATCATCTGAAACAGGGAAGTATGACGACTCAAGATTACTCTCTACGTTTTCGCACTCTAGCCGCTGCCAGCGGATGGAATGAGCAGTCTCTCCTAACCACCTACCGGCTCAGCCTAGAACCCAATCTCCGAAAGCAGTTAGCCGCATTAGATGATTCGATGGGATTGGAGAAATTCATTCAGCAGTCACTTCGTTGTTCTGACCGGTTGAAATCATATAATGAGCAGTCTGACACTTCTGCACTCCTCCGACCCATGTCACCCGCCAGCCCTCCGGGGTCTTTGCATGTACTGTGGGGCTGCGGGACACATTCGTATCCATTGTCCTACACGTCCAGCGTCATCCTTGGTGAGTGTTATCCATTCAGATCTGGATAATATGCGTCCACTGACTACCAATGTTCAGTTAACCACCCACGTCTCTTGTGTTACAGTCGCAGCCCTCATCGACTCCGGGTCAGCGGGAAACTTCATCTCGGACACCCTCTGTCGCCAGCTCCAGCTTCAAATACCATCTACCAGATCCAACCCATAACCAACAGGATTAATTCACGGCCACGTATCCATCGCAAGTGTGAGCCTATAATCCTTCAAGTCGGAGTTCTACATCGGGAGGAAATTCAGTTTCTGGTTCTGGAGGGAGCTACTATGGACATCATTCTGGGGCGCCTGTGGCTGGTAGCTCATGATCCCATCCTCTCTTGGGGCACCGGAGAGATTACCAGGTGGGGAAAAGGATGTACGGACCGCTGCTTCCCAGATCTTCCATGTCCCAACCCAAAAAAGATATCTGTCAACGTCACCTCAATCGAAAGTCCTGTTGAGAAAAGGTCAGTCAAGATTCCCTCAGTCTACTCGGAATTCCAGGACGTCTTTTGCCCCAAGAGAGCTTCCCAGCTACCGCCACATCGGCCATGGGACTGCGCCATTGACCTTGTTCCGGATGCTCCATGGCCCAAAGGTAAGATCTACCCGTTGTCGCTTCCGGAGACCAAAGCAATGGAGGAGTACATAAAGGAGGCTCTCGCTCAGGGATACATACGACCATCAACTTCACCAGCAGCATCCAGTTTCTTCTTCGTCTCAAAGAAGGATGGAGGGCTGCGGCCATGCATTGATTACCGAATGCTCAACCAAGGTACAGTCAAGTTTCGCTACCCCCTTCCTCTCGTCCCTGCGGCCCTCGAACAACTACGCACAGCCAAAGTGTTCACGAAGTTGGACCTCCGCAGCGCATACAACCTCGTGAGAATACTTGAGGGGGACGAATGGAAGACGGCCTTCATGACTCCTACTGGCCACTACGAGTACTTGGTCATGCCCTATGGATTGGTCAACGCCCCCTCCATATTCCAAAATTTCATCCACGAGTTACTCCGGGAGTTCCTGCACCACTTCGTCGTCGTCTATATTGATGATATCCTGATTTACTCCCGGAGTGAGGCCGAACATCGCCTCCACGTTGCGGAGGTCCTCCAACGTCTACGAGAGCACAACCTATACCTCAAGGCGGAGAAATGTTCATTCCATTTGTCTTCAGTGCACTTCCTCGGGTATATCATAGATCAGGAGGGGGTTCGCATGGATGAGGGGAAGGTGGCTGCAGTAGTGTCCTGGCCAAAACCCACTACCATAAAAGAACTCCAAAGATTCCTAGGTTTTGCCAATTTTTACCGTCGATTCATCAAGAACTACAGCATAATCACTTCTCCACTTACCAGCCTGCTCAAGGGAAAACCACGTACCCTACATTGGACTCCAGACTCGGCCGCAGCCTTCCAAAACCTCAAGGACGCCTTCACTCAAGCTCCACTCTTGATTCATCCGGACCCTGATCTCCCTTTTGTGGTGGAGGTGGATGCCTCTACTACAGGCGTGGGAGGTATCCTGTCACAGCGCCATGGTACTCCTCCATTGCTTCATCCCTGTGCCTACTATTCCCGGAAGCTCAGCCCAGCGGAGAGGAATTATGACATAGGCAACCGCGAGCTCCTCGCTATCAAACTCGCTCTGGAGGAGTGGCGACATTGGTACCAGTTCCAAGTCATAACAGATCACAAAAACCTGCAGTACCTGCGAGAGGCCAAGAGGCTCTGTCCCCGTCAGGCAAGATGGTCCCTGTTCTTTTCTCGTTTTGATTTCACGATAACCTACCGGCCAGGATCCAAGAATGTCCGAGCAGATGCCCTGTCACGTATCCATGATTCCCACGATTCACCTGAAGCACCCTCCACCATACTCCCAAAGGACATCATCGTCCAGCCCATAGAATGGACCAACCCTCCGGCTGTCGCCACTCCAGAACCCAGATCTCCGCCGGGCTGTCCACCAGGTCGTCAGTACATCCCTAGGACCCAACGGGTAGATCTAATCCATTCTACGCATACCTCCCTGGGCACTGGACATCCAGGGGCCAACAACACTCTCTCGCTGCTGACGGAACGCTTCTGGTGGCCGCACATGGCAAGGGATGTACGGAGGTATGTTCAAGGTTGTAAGGAGTGTGCGATGTCCAAAAGCCCACGTCATCTGCCTGCCGGGAAACTCCATCCCTTGCCTGTGCCGAACCGCCCCTGGTCACACCTGAGAGTGGACTTCATGACCGATCTTCCTCCCTCGGACGGTAACACCTGCATCTTTGTCATTGTCGATAGATTCTCAAAGTTCTGCCGTCTAATACCCTTGAAAGGTCTTCCCACAGCTCTGGAATCTGCAGAACTTCTCTTCAACAACGTCTTCCGATATTATGGCATTCCAGAGGACATTGTCTCAGATCGCGGACCGCAGTTTATCTCCAGGGTATGGAAGTCATTTCTGAAACTCCTAGGTGTGACCGTCAGCCTCTCCTCTGGATACCACCCTGAGACCAACGGGCAGACGGAGAGGAAGATCCAGGAGGTGGGGCGGTTCCTCAGGACTTTCTGTCATGGTCACCAGGACTCCTGGAACCAGTTCCTGGGATGGGCTGAATACGCCCAAAATTCACTGCGGCAACCCACCACAGGACTCACGCCATTCCAGTGTGTGCTAGGCTTCCAACCACCTCTCTTCCCCTGGAATGGCGAACCATCACAGGTGCCTGCAGTGGATTACTGGTTCCGGGAGAGCGAGAGAGTCTGGGACGAGGCTCACCACCACCTGCAAAGGGCAGTGCGCAGAACAAAGATCTCCGCTGACAAGAAGAGGATTCCAGGTCCCACTTATACTCCTGGGCAAAAGGTCTGGCTCTCCACAAGAGATATCCGTCTGCGCCTGCCCTCGAAGAAACTGAGTCCCAGGTTTGTTGGTCCCTTCACCATCGTGGCACAGGTCAACCCCGTCACCTACAGGCTCCAACTACCGCCACAGTACCGTATCCACCCCACATTTCACATATCCTTGCTGAAACCTTTTCACCCACCTGTCATTCCCTCCACAGAACCTGACCAAGAAGAACCCCCTCCTCCCTTGGTTCTGGAAGAGGGATCCATTTACTCGGTCCGTGAGATTCTTCTGTCCCGACGTCGTGGTGGCAACTTGGAGTATCTTGTCGACTGGGAAGGCTACGGAACAGAAGAGAGGTCGTGGGTACCCAGAGTCGACATCCTTGATCCGGCCCTCATGGAGGAATTCCACCGTAACCATCCTGAGTGTCCAGCCCCTCGAGAACGAGGCAGACCACCATGACGTCGGAGGCCTCGGCCCTCAGGAGCGGGCCCTGGGGAGGGGGGTAATGTTACGGATTGGTCAGGTTCTGCACCCACAATCACGCCCCGATCACAGTCACCTGAATACTGATCATCATGCACCTGCACTCAATCATCATCTCATTACAAGAGCACCTCACACACAGCCATCATTGTCTGGGCTCGTTTGCACGAAGCGGACTCATTGAGCTTCACTCTAAGTGGTCTCAAATCCCTACTAAACTTACCGTGATCCTTACCTTCTGATTACTTACCTGTCTTCTCGTCTGTTCTAGTCCAAGTCCAGTCTTTGTCTCCAGTTAGCGGTGTGCCAGCCGTAAGTCCGTCGACAGAACTCCAACGCTGTGTGTGTGAGTGTGGTCATCTTCACCGGTCCTCCTCCCGTCGTCCCTGGAAAGGAAAAGCAGCTAATCATCCACGATCCAGCTACATTTCAAGAATCACACCCTGAGCTGTTATACTCACCCGGTTCTGCACGCTATTACCTTCAACTTGCTCTGCTGAAAATAAACCTGTTAATACTCACTCTCATCTCTCTCGTTTGGTCTGCTTACGTAACAAAAACCCTTCGGAAAAATGTTGATGTTGATAACACTATATTGAGTAACTATAGACCAATATCTAATCTTCCTTTTTCAGGCAAGGTTATCGAAAAGGATGTTTTTAATCAGCTTAACCACTGCATAAACTCAAATAGATACCTGGATAATTTCCAATCTGGTTTCAGACCACATCATAGCACAGAGACAGTGCTCATAAAGTTAATAAATGATATCTGCCTAAATTCTGATTCTGGCAAACTATCAGTGCTGATATTGCTAGATCTCAGTGCTCCGTTCGACACTGTTGATCATAACATTCTTCTAGATAGACTGGAAAACTGGGTCGGGCTTTCTGAGATGGTCCTCAAATAGTTCAGGTCATACTTAGAAGGGAGAGGCTATTATGAGAGTAAAGGAGAACATAAGTCTAAGTGGACATCCATGACATTCAGAGTCCCACAAGGCTCAATTCTTGTGCAGCTGTTGTTCAGCCTGTATATGCTCCCACTAAGGCAAGGCAAGGCAAGTTTATTTATATAGCACATTTCATACACAATGGTAATTCAAAGTGCTGTACATAAAAATGAATTAAAATCACAATAGAACATCACATCACATCACATAAAAAGCATAAAAATCATCTTATGTCAGTACAGATAATCAGACTATAATTAGCACAGTAAAATGATTATACATAAAATAATGCAGTCTGTTCGGACGTAGCACAGACATAAAAAGGAATTAAAATCACAGATAATATATACAGATATTCACCTCACCACGGGACAGACCGAAACTTGTGACCCACACTTTCACTTTTGATTTATTTCAGCGCGCTCTCTCAGTTTTGCTGAGAATATTGCGGCGGCCGTCAGATAGGCAAACTATACTTCACCTTACCTGGTCTGCGCAATATCTAGATAGACAAACTACTTCATCGTATCTACTTAGACAGACAAACTACTTCATCGTGTCTATTCATTCGTGCGCAATATCTAGATAGACAAACTACTTCATCGTATCTACTTAGACAGACAAACTACTTCATCGTGTCTATTCATTCGTGCGCAATATCTAGATAGACAAACTACTTCATCGTATCTACTTAGACAGACAAACTACTTCATCGTGTCTATTCATTCTTGCGCAATATCTAGATAGACAAACTACTTCATCGTATCTACTTAGACAGACAAACTACTTCATCGTGTCTATTCATTCATGCGCAATATCTAGATAGACAAACTACTTCATCGTATCTACTTAGACAGACAAACTACTTCATCGTGTCTATTCATTCGTGCGCAATATCTAGATAGACAAACTACTTCATCGTATCTACTTAGACAGACAAACTACTTCATCGTGTCTATTCATTCTTGCGCAATATCTAGATAGACAAACTACTTCATCGTATCTACTTAGACAGACAAACTACTTCATCGTGTCTATTCATAACGAACAATAATGTCACTAATCAGATAGACAAACTATACTTCATCTTACCTGATCAGAGACATCACGTCGCGGTCACCAAATTGTTAGAAAGGATAAGGCGGCGGCGCGCATGGCGAGAATGTGGAAACAGACGATAGATTTTGTTTGTAATTTAAAATAAAAAATTTAATAATAATAAGATGATTTTAAAAAATGATTTTGAAATTAATTAGCACAGTAAAATGATTATACATAAAATAATGCAGTCTGTTCGGATGTAACACAGTGCTCATTCAATAAATGCACAATTAAACAGGTGAGTTTTGAGTCTGCATTTAAATGTGGCTAATGTATTAGCACATCTGATCTCTTCTGGAAGCTGATTCCAACTGCGGGCGGCATAATAGCTAAAAGCGGATTCCCCTTGTTTTGTGTGAACCCTTGATATTACTAACTGACTCGATCCTAGTGATCTGAGTTGTCTGTTAGGTTTGTATACAGTGAGCATATTTGCAATGTATGTAGGTCCCAGGCCATTGAGTGCTTTATAAACAAGTAAAAGTACTTTAAAATCTATCCTAAACATAACTGGAAGTCAGTGTAAGGACCTGAGGACTGGTGTAATATGCTCTGATTTTTTGGTTCTAGTCAGAATCCTGGCAGCAGCGTTCTGTATGAGCTGCAGCTGTCTAATGATCTTCTTGGGAAGGCCAGTGAGGAGACCATTACAATAGTCCACCCTGCTGGTGATAAAGGCATGAACAAGTTTCCCCAAATCTTGACGGGAAACAAAACATTTAATTCTTGCAATGTTTTTGAGATGGTAGTATGCTGATTTAGTTACTGCTTTGACATGGCTACTGAAACTGAGGTCTGACTCCAGAATCACACCCAGATTCTTGACTTGATTTTTTGTTTTTTGACCCCTAGTGTCAAGGTACGCATTTACCTTCATCTTTAACTTCATCTTTGTTTCCAAATGCAATGACTTCCGTTTTCTCCTTGTTTAACTGTAAAAAGTTTTGGCACATCCAACTGTTAATTTCATCAATGCATTGGCAGAGAGAGTCAATGGGGCTGTAGTCATTTGGCGATAAGGTTAGGTAAATCTGGGTATCATCTGCATAGCTGTGATATGATATTTGGTTCTTTCTCATTATTTGACTTAGTGGGAGCATATACAGGCTGAACAACAGCGGCGCTAGAATTGAGCCTTGTGGGACTCCGCATGTCATGGACGTCCACTTAGACTTATGTTCTCCTATACTCACATAATAGCCTCTCCCTTCTAAGTATGACCTGAACCAATTTAGAACCATCCCAGAAAGCCCGACCCAGTTTTCCAATCTATCTAAAAGAATGTTATGATCGACAGTGTCGAACGCAGCACTGAGATCTAGTAGTACCAGCACTGATATTTTGCCAGAATCTGAATTTAGGCGAATATCATTTATTATCTTTATGAGCGCTGTCTCTGTGCTATGATGTTGTCTGAAGCCAGATTGGAAATGGTCCAGGTATCCATTTGAGTTTATGTAGTGATTCAGCTGATTGAAAACAACCTTTTCAATAATCTTGCTTATAAAAGGAAGATTTGAAATTGGTCTATAGTTGCTCAATATGGTGTTATCAAGATTTTTCTTTTTCAGAAGGGGCTTAACAGCTGCAATTTTCAGGGAGTTTGGAAAAGTCCCAGAAAGAAGTGAGGTGTTCACCACTTTTAAAAGATCTGCTTCTAAACAGTTAAGCACACTTTTGAAAAAAGATGTGGGAAGTGTGTCAAGGTGGCAGGTTGACGATTTGAGGTGCTTTACTGTTTCTTCCAAAATGTTGCTATCGATTTCTTCAAAATTCGACATAATGACTTCTTTTTGAAATTGTGGTCGAATCTGTCTGACCTCTGCATAACTTGAGGGTGTGCTAATTGTCTTTCTGATATTATTGATCTTCTCAGAAAAGAAGGAAGCAAACTCATCGCACTTGCTGTCAGAGAGCAGTTCACTAGGGATCTGACTAGGGGGGTTTGTTAGTCTCTCAACGGTAGCAAAAAGAGTGCGAGTGTTGTTTTGGTTGCTGTTTATAAGGTTCGAGAAGAATGTTTGTCTAGCTTTACCTAGTTCAACATTGAAAGCATGAAGGCTGTCTTTATAGATGCTATAGTGAATTTCAAGTTTTGTCTTCCGCCACATCCGCTCAGCTTTCCTGCATTGTCTTTTCATACTCTGTACTGCTGTTGATTTTCTCCACGGTGATTTCTGTCCAATTATCTTTCTGTTTTTTATAGGTGCAATGTCATCAATGACATTCTTAACTTTTGAGTTAAAGGACTCCAGGAGAGAATCAACAGAGTCTGCAGAAATGCTTGGCATTGAAGATATAGCCTTCATAAATAGCACACTCGTGTTATCGTTAATGCATCTCTTTCTGACAGAGACTGATCTAGATTCAGTGGTAGCAGAGATCAATATATCAAAGAAAATACAGAAGTGATCAGATAGTGCTACATCCTTGATAACAGTGGATGAAATGTTTAGACCCTTACTGATGAGTAAATCAAGAGTGTGTCCACGATTGTGTGTGGGCCCATGCACATGCTGAATCAGGTCAAACGTGTTCAAAACCGTTATAAAGGAAACATGAGGAGATCATTACACTTCTGTCTTTTACTTTAATTATTTTTTTATTTCTTTCCGTTGAGAGTTTCGTTTCTAGTTAAGTTTGTGCAAGCCGCGACTGACCCAAACGTCTTCGCGGACCTGAACTTTAACAGCGCTCCGCTCTCATATCCAGCCAACGCCCAAAGTCTTCACAAAGGACCACAGAACCAACCAATCAGCAACCTCGGGAAAGCCCCTTTCTGAAGCGACGCAACCAAAGGAATTCCCAAAGGCAACGCGCAAGTAACCTCCAGAATCTTACTGAACTGGTGCATTTTGATATAAAGTTTAATAACCTCTTTGAGAGACTCAATACGAGGGTTAATTAAGTGATTGATGGTTGTTCAGGTCTAAGCAATTGCACATATTGCTAACTTGGGACTTCATATGTTCATTCCTTTAAACTCATTCTTTCCTCACTTTCTCTTTCTGCAACCTGTGTGAATGCGTGTGTTTATGTTAGATTAGTTTGTATGTGTTAGGTTTATCCAATAAAATCATATTTTTATTAGAAAAGATAAGTATCTTGTGTTTTGTGCTTACAAATTAATGTCTTAAACTGCTGATTTTGCTACTGTGCTAATATATAGTGTTTTCACTATATTCTGGATAGTAATATCCATTGCAGATTGTTTCTGTTACACGGCTTGTGAATGAATCGCGGGTCGACTCTGGAACAGCCGTAAAACAGCGATTCTGTTCAAATTCCCTACTGAATCATATTCGATTCCCTTTGAGCTAAATTATAAATTATATGTAGTTATCCCTGCTACAATATATAGAACAGTAAAACTGCATGGACATTTGATTTCATGTTTTTATTTATATTTCATATTTGATTATATATTTGTATTATTTTAATAAACATGTCTAGAGAAATATTCAATAATATTTCACCTTATTTAGGTATGCAATTATTAAAAAATGATACAGTACAACAACTTGAAAATCAGCACAGTGGTACTTGTGGACATGCATACCAATAATCTGTTGGAGTTTTCAAAAAACTATTTTAATTTCATATTTTTATGATTTTTTTTTTCCATACAGCAATGTAAATAGCTTTTGTCTTGATTGTGGTATGAAATTATTAAAACATGTTACAGTTAAACAACATGAAAATTATGTCCGTGGTACTTTGGGACATGCATAACAATAATCTGTTGGAGTTTTCAAAAAACAATTTGATTTCATATTTTTATGATTTTTTATGTACAGCAATGTAATAACCATTTGTCTTTACTTTGGCATGCAATTATTAAAAGATTATACAGTAAAACAATTTAAATCACCACAGTGGTACTTGGGGACATGCAAAACAATAATCTGGAGTTGGAGTTTTCAGAAAACAATTTTATTTAATTTTATGAAATTTAAAAATGGCTATACAAGAATATAAATAGCAATTGTCTTCACTTTAAAAAAAAAATATTAAAAAATGAAACCGTGAAACCATTTGAAAATCACCACAGAGGTGCTTGGGGAGATGAAGAACAAGATTATGGAGGAATTTGCAGAAAACCTTTTTTGTTTTTATATTTTTATGAAAATCTAAAATGTCCATACAGCAATGTAGTACAGTAAGGTAATAAATAGCATTTGTCTTGATTTTGGTATGCAATTATTAAAAATGATACAATAAAACAACTTGAAAATCATCTCTGTGGCACTTGCATGAACATGCAGAACAATAATCTGTTGGCGTATTCAATTTGATTATTCAGTTATAAAATAATGAAACTGATGTAAATCAGCACCGTGGTAGGATGCAGAACAATAATCTGTTGGAGTTTGCAGAAAATATTTTGAGTTCATAATTTTATATTCTTTTGCGCATGTCAGATTAATATAGTATTTTTATTTGGGAGATGGAGATAAAGAGATTGTTAATAGCATTGGTCCTGACTTTGATATGCAGTTCTTCAAAGTAGTTAAATAGCATGAAATGCGCCGTATTAGGTCAGAATTATTTGTTACCGTAAATATCTATATAGGTGTGCAATAGAAATTTAAGTGGAGATGGCTTGACCGCACTTTTACGAAGCGCAGATGGTGTGACCATAGTAGAGACAGATGGGTGCCTTTGCCGGAGTACTATTCCATCATCGAGCAGATCGCGGACTTGGAGGTAACAGAGGGACCAATACATGCATAGAGAAGACGAGTTTAGTGTATGTATGTAACGATAACTTTTACATACAATAGCATTATTTAGTTTTTAAATATAATCTGTTAAATGTAATATATTCGTTAAATACCTAATATTAACCCTTGTGCGCTCCTCATTTGGGAGTCACACTCATGCTCCTCACGGTCAAAAGTGACCGGACACCTGAAATGTAACTTTTTTTTTTCTTCAGTAAAACCAATCTAATATATTTTTGTTCCATAATATTTTTTCTTTTTTCCTTTGTAATTTTAGAGAATTTTATGGTACTAATGATTATTTATGCAATAATTATGATCTATTTTTTCCACTGAAAATAGAAAAAAAATTAAAAATCCTAATTTTTAAAAATTATTTTTCAATGAATGCAGTATTTCAGATTAAAATAGAGTATAGGCCTTCCAAATCAATTTTTTGAAGACAGATTAGCACCACCTGATGGGAGCACAGGAAGAAAAATAAGCAATTTCACAGTGTAACCACTAGAGGCCTGTATAGACATCAATAGAGATGCTAGTGAATTCCCAATTTGTTTTAGACATAATTGCTTACTTATATAATAAGTAATGGACTTTAAAATATATTCAGACATTCTCAAAGAGTACTTTTTGTGAAGTTTTAGATATTTTCTTCTTATAAATAATGATTTCAAATTAATTTTTGCATTATGATTATAGTCAATCCTAAACGGCACTGCACTGACAAACCCAAGAGGCAGTGCTTGCTTCTCATCACTGTTTACTGCAGATTTCAAATTAATTTCCAGTGTGTGTCAGTTTTGCCCACTGCTCTGAGCTTTTTTCTGCATTGTTACTGAATTATTGAATTAATTTGACATACTGTACTCCTAAAACTTTGCTTTGTTACAGACAGCAGTTTATAGATGTGTGTTTGTATGTGTGTGTGTGCGTGTGTGTGTGTGTGTTTATTTTTCAGTCTTGATGTTTTAGAGTGTCACCACTTCACTGCTGTGAGCTTTTTCTGCATTATGACTGAATTATTGAATGGATTTCACATATTCTCAAACGTTTGCTCTATTACAGACACAGTAGTTTTATTGATGTGTGTGTGTATAAGTGTGTGTGTGTGCGCGTCTGTGTGTGACTGGATGTGTCTAAATCACACTCCTGATGTTTTATAGTATCATCCCTTCACTGCTGTGTACTTTTTTTTAGTTTTGTGTCTGATTTGTCGATTGTGCACACAGTTAATCTCTGAATTGCTGTGTTTTTGTCTTTTTCCCATTCATTTCCTATGGTCGGTCATTTCTGACCGAAGAGCATGAGTGTGACTATTTTTTTTATGCCCACTTAGCCTTTTCGAATGATGTCGTAATTTTTTTTCTGTGTTCACATTCCCAGTGCCATAAAAGTCACCAAGTTTCATATCATTCCGATGAAGCTGTGATTTTTAAAAAATCTAAATGTAAAATGTTCCGGTCAGAAATGACCGAGGAGCGCACAATTAATCAAAATAAATTGTGTTATTAGTGCATCTTGTTCTTTTATTTATTTGTTTCTTGTTATTATTCCGATTATTATTAATTATGTTTGAAGTTTTGATTGTGGTTAGATAATCAGGTGATTTAAGGCCATTCACTATCACTTTAACTGACTCCCTTACTAGTGCACTAAATTGCCTCCAGAGATTTAGTTAAGGTTTTATTTTTCTTTCTGTTAATTATTCTCATCTTAAACAGGACAGAGTGCAAACACACAGAAAAACTCCCAGTGAGGCAACTGAGATCCACGTGACACATAATTACAATGATGCCGTGTATTAAAGAGGAGAGTGAAGACATGAAGATTGATGAAACATTCAGAATCAAACATGAAGATACTGAGGAACAAACAGGTTGGTTTTCATTCTCAAAGCTAAATTATTTTGGCTTAATAATTAATTATTATTAATTTATTTTCACAATGTTTTTTTCTTGAAGTGTTTATAAAAGTCAGTTTTCTACTCTCATTTTGGTGCTGATTTAACTCTACATTTAAAGAGTCCCGTTTAATTATTCAATGTAATTGCCACTGCTAGGACTGAGTAATATCTTTGTATATGAAATAAATAAAGCGGAAGTTATTTGAAAATGGTTTAATGCTGATATATACAAAATAAACTCTGGCGATAACAGTCACTTTCGGCCGACTAGGTCTGCCCCACTAACAGTCAACCGAATGTTGGTCACAAAGTTTTATTAGTCGGTTAATTGCAGAAAAAAATTGTCTATGTTTATGATAGACAGATCGGTCTTTGAGGCAATTACAGTTTGTCAGGTAGGTAATCCAATTGTTTACAACTTCAAATCTGGTTTATCTGTATTAAAGGTGCATTTCACTAGCCTAGAATCTAGACGCGCCCCTAGCGGCAGCAAATTACATTTGCTTCCAAGGGCAGTCTAGTAACTCTCCGTTCACTTGAGATTTCCAAAAATCCAAAATCGACCGGGCCAATCACGAGTCGGTGGGCGGGTTTAACATGATGACGGCTGACCTGCGACTATAAGTTCCGTCAGATGTTCTCTGGTTGCGTGAAATATGCGTGAGAGAGAGAGAGCGATGGCTGCTGCTAGCAAACAACTTTCTTTCGAATCTGCTTTGGCCGCCACTCTGAAAAACTTGAAGTTAAGCTTTTCTCTGAGAAAATAACAAGAAACTGCACTGAGGTCGTTCTTACAAAAGAAGGATGTATTTGGAGTTGACTACGTCACTTTCTTCGTTGCTCTGATTGGTTGTAGCGCTACCCTATTGTGTGGAGAGGGAGTTTGAAAGACAACCGTTCATCCCACCCCTCCGCTTTAGCGCTGTCTATGGAGAGTGCCCAGACCCTACATTTATGTGGGTCTGGCTTGTCAGGCTAGCATTTCACTGTACTGTGGTCAGCACTGTCTGACACTGACTTAGAAAACAGGAATTTAATAATAAAAATGAAAATGTCTCCTTTTTTATTTTGCTGACACATTCAAAATCCCCCTCATGATTAAATAATTGACAAAGTTTTCTTAAATAAAATTGCTAGTACTCTACTCCTTGAAGTAAAGAATGAGAAAAAAAAAAACTTGACTCGAATGTTCCTGATAATTAAAATTGGTCTATTTTCCTTTTTTAAATAAGCCTTGTACGCCTCTTAATTGGTGTACACCTTAATTTCCACTGTATTACAATTTCTTTTACGACAAATGGAAATGTCAAAAGAGCTAATCATTCAGAACGCTAAGAGGCAATGCAGCCATTAATACTTGTAAAACTTGAACATAAGCTGTCAACATGCCTCAACGTCATATTAAAAATGGTCAGTTTGTATAGTACTCATGACTTGATATCCTATGATGTAGAATAAGCAATCAATCATCAATGATCATCGGCAGGCGTCACATCTATTGAGTTCAGAAACAGCAGCCCAGTCCTAAAACATCTTTACTGAGCTGCAGAAATTGACATTGAGAAGGGTAGGGTAGATTTGCCCATATTTCAGCTTTAGTAGACTTCAGATGCTTAGTATGTATAGGATCTAGTGGTATGTTGCATTTAACACAGAATGTTTGAATGTTTTGACATCTGTTGCTTTGTGCTGTATTTTTTCTCCTTAGATCTGGTGGTGCTAAAAGAGGAGAGTCAAGAACTGAATGCAAAGGAAGAGAAAAATCAACATAAGAATCAACACGATTTTATAACTGGAGAAAAATCTTTTAATTGCTCACAGACCAAAATAACTTCCTCAAGAAAAACGGGTCAAAAGACAGGAAAGAGTAAGTACTGTACCTGCCAACAGTGTGGAAAGCGTTTCAGAAAAACATGTATTAAAATGCACATGAGAGTTCACACAGGAGAGAAGCCTTATGCCTGCCAACAGTGCGGAAAGAGTTTCAGTCAGAAAATAACTCTTGAACGCCACATTAGAATTCACACTGGAGAGAGGTCTTATGTATGTCCTCAGTGTGGAAAGAGTTTCACTCGTCCTGCAAACCTTGGAGGCCACATGAGTGTTCACACTGGAGAGAAGCCTTACAAATGCAAACAGTGTGGAATAAGTTTCAACCAGAAAGGAAACCTTAATTCCCACATGACAGTTCACACTGGAAAGAGCCTTTTCACCTGCCAACGGTGTGGAGTAGGTTTCACTCAAAAGGGAAGCTTGAATAGACACATGAGAATTCACAATGGAGAGCAACCTTACACGTGTGATCAGTGTGGAAAGAGTTTCCATCAAAAACAACAATTTAAAGTCCATATGAGAATTCACTCTGGAGAGCAACCCTACACATGCCCTCAGTGCGGAAAGGGGTTTAATTATAAACAACGTTTTGAAGAGCACATAAGAATTCACACAGGAGAGAAGCCTTTCACCTGCCAGCAATGTGGAAGAAGTTTCAACCAAAAAGGATCCCTTAACCGGCACATGAGAGTTCACACTAGAAAGTAGCCGTTTATATGTGGTCACTGCGGAAAGAGTTTCAGATATAAAGCGGCCATTAAATACCACATGAGTTTTCACTTGTAAATGAACTGTTTTTATGCCATCAGTATGAAACTGTGGAAAGTTTCACAGAGAGGAAACATCTTAGGAATTGCATGATAACACCAGAGAGAAAGTCTTGAGGTTCCTAGAAGCAGTTAAAAATACCCCAGTTTAAAATGTATTTTGGTTGAACAGATCACAAATAGACTTTCTCCGTATCACAGTCTCTTTTGTCCACTTTTGATCACTTGTTTTTCCCCTAGATATTTTAATATTTTCTTAAAATAAATTCAACTTAATCTGTTTTTCAAATAGAGGAAATGAATGAATTAGAAGTAGATACTATTTTTGATGTGTTAAAATAACTTTAAAGCAAAGGATGCCTATGGGCTTGACACCAATGTTTTAAAATCTAATAAAGATGCTTGAGCTTGCTCAATTACATATGTGGTAAATTAGTCATTTAGACAATCAGTTGTTCTATCAGCTTGGAAGTTGGCTACAGTTATCCCTGTTTATAAAGTAATTATAAGCCAATTAGCATCCTTTCGATTGAATCTAATGTTGCAGAAAAATGGGTAACTAAGTTACTTCTTTACATCCTATGCAGTTTGATTTTTTAGAAATTATTGCTCAGAATCAGCTAATTGTTTGTTGAGAAAAACAAATCCTTAAGAGTGCTAGATAAACTAGATAAGAGTGAATATGTTGGTGCTGTCTTCTTAGATCTAAAGAATGCATTTGACACAGTTGATCACCAGGTTATTTTAGCCAAATGAACAAATGTAACTTTTTTGGAAGACTCACATAATTTAGATAAAATCATATATTTTTAAATAGTAAACATTGTATGTGTATTGATGGTACAAAGTCATCTTACATTGATTGTCCCACTGGGGATTCACAAGGCTCTATCCTGGGATTTATTTTATTAAAATTAATGATTTTACCTGGAGTATGTGAACATGTATGCAGATTTGATGTAGTCATTTTTACCTTTGTAAATAATTGGGAGATTTTAATTACCATACCAACATAATTAAATTAGGTTTACCACAGATTTTTTTTTTTAAATATATAATATACCCTTTCATGTAACTATTGTAACCTTCTTAAAATAAAACACACGATATATTTAGAAAATGTACCAAAAAAAATCCTTAAATATTTTCAATGTATGTTGTGGTCTTGCCACACCTAATGGTCAACTTTTAGATTTGAAAAGATTTTAACTTATATTGTGGATATTTCTATGCGTTTATTAACCAAGACTTTACATCTTGACACATGAATAAAGGAACTGTTGATAGAAAATAAGAAGTATATTAATTAATGAGTGAGTGATCAAGAAGACTGCATGTTAGATGGATCTGATAAGGCTAGTTAAAAAAGTGGTCTAGGACTGATCAAACTGATACTTAGAATTATAAGAGTGCTTTTACAACTACAAAAACAACCAAAAAACAACTTGGAGAGAAAAAAAACACTCGAGATATCAGCATTCATTATAAATGCCAGTGTAAAGCAATCTACTAATAATTCAGAAATTAGCAACTAATAATAAATGGAAACGGTAGAAAACGACTGAGATTTCTTTGTTACCTCCTTACCTCTAACAAATCCAACACTTTCAAATCCAATCAATGAATTTTGACAAAAACATATTTCACATATTATCTTAAATAGTATATACACTCAAAAAAGTGCTGGGTTATTTCTGTAAACACATTGCTGGGTTAATTGTGGTGGGTCTAAATTCTGGGTTGTTTGAGGTACTGTAAACACACAGTTGGGTTGTTCATGCTGGGTCAAATGGACGGTTCACCACTGAACACCTGGGTTGGGTTATTTTGACCCAAAAATTTTGGCAGGGTTAGCGTTTATTTTCTGTGAAGGATTAACGATAACGTTAAGCAGCCTATAAGGTACTCTTTTGACAAAAAAGGCCTAAACAATAGCTTTATTCTTAAATAAAAGATGTGTGTGTGCGCACACAAGCAAAGTTTAATTTCTATATAACATTAACGTTACATATATCCCTTATTTTAACGCCTCATGGAAAAGTTATGAATTAACGTTAGGTCAGAAATACGGGTGTAAGTTCAGTTACTGTCTGCATACCATGTCTTTGTAATATTTTGTCAGAATTCGATCATTTCGTATTAAAATTGATATTTTAAGGGCATATTGTTTTCAAGTAAATGTCCGGGACATGCCGAATCTGACCACAGATACATTATTTTCATGTTGAGCATTTTCACGCTCTTTTTTTTCCTCAGGTAAGTTAGCTGCATTAGCTGAAATGCTATGCCACCTTAATAACTACGCCACGATATTACTGGTATGTATTTGTTACTTAAAGTTGTTTTGTTTTCTAATGACGTTCCGTTTACATCCACATTCATAAAAAGTATATCTGTATAAGGCGGTCTCAAACCAGGGGAGTTGCTAGACCTAATACTGTGTTCCAGGCAGGTTTTTAAGCTCGTAAATCACAACTTCAAATCACAACTCATGACTTTGTAGCGTTCCAGGCAAGTCACCCCAAACTGCCTGAGCACATTTATTATTATTACATTAGTATTCATTTGTTTGCAACGTTATATTGTCCTAAAGTCTATTTTTTCACTGTGCACCACTTGCATAAACACCGCACCCGTAGGTGCTGACATAGTGGTTTTGCGGGCTATGTCACGTCAGAACTCAGAACTGGGAGTACATCGATCTAGTACGAGTTCACGAGTGGGAAGTCACGGGTTTGACTGCCGTTCCGGTGCACTTTCACGGCTAGAAGGTAGGAAAAAACACGAGTAACGGGTTGCCTGGAACGCGGCATAAAGCTCTACTGGGGCACAGGCCCCCCTTTACTCATATTAATTTTATTTATTTATAGTTTTTTATTTTTATTTTGTATTATTATTTGTTATGGGGTATTTTATTTTTTCTATCTATATGAATCTATATTCATTGCAGACGGCTGTTTGCAATGTCTGCAAAGGAAATGTTGGGTTGGTGGGATGGTGGTTAAACTGCAACATTCAATACAAACAATTTGATCAAGCACCTCCAAAAGCATTCAACAATGGTATCGGATCGGTATCGGCAGATATACAAAGCCCAGGCATCGTATCGGTATCGGTATAGGGACTGAAAAAGTTGGATCGGTGCATCCCTAGTATCGATGGACATGAGTCTTCATGTGTAAAGTTTTTGAAGGCATCAGTTTTTTGTGACCACTTGTAAAGTAGTCACATGACTTGTCTGTTGTTTTCCAGTCTGTAGCGGTTTAAATATATTTACAGTTTTATGTAAAGTATGTTGCATTGTTTTCCAGTCTGTAGCGGTTTAAATGTGTTTACGGTTTTATGTAAAGTATGTTGCATTGATCTACAGAAACTGTTTTACAGTTTTATGTAAAGTATGTTGCATTGATCTACAGAAACTCTTGTTTTACAGTCTGAACAGTCTGAATTTTTTTTGTGTTGTATAATTGTATTACAGGAAAATTATTTTACATTCCTTTGTGATTTATTCTTATTGGTAAAAATAAAGGTAGCAAGGCAATGAGACACCAAATAACCCAACGTTTGGGTCGAGTTAAAATTCAAGTGAAAGCACAACCTTGGTCTGATGATGGATGCACTTAAATGATGTTTCTTAAAGCAAAGTTCGGGAGGAGCACGTCAGATACTTAGCCTAATTAACACAGCTGGAACTCACTCAAGCCAATCTACATCATGCATAAATACAGCCGACTCACCTCTACCCATTTGACGGATTATCAGCATCCCTCCACCACCCCATCTCCTCACTCCGAGTTCCTTCTACACATATACATAGGGGGGGGGGGTACTCTAGGTTCGGGCCATTCCCGAGCTCGGAGCCCTTCCCCGGACAGCACGCCAAACATGCTTACATACTCCAGCTAATTATATGTAAGTGGGAACTCGTGAAAGAGCTTAAAGACCTCTTTGAGGTTCTGCAGGCCAGAGACATTACACTGTATCAATCAGTTAATATATTTAACCTCTTAACTGTCGCCCCCTATTTTGGGTTCAGATTTGAAAAGGTGAAGTACAACTTTAAATGGTTGTAACTATGGAATGCTTTTACATATAAGATTAATTCCGGTCTTGTTTTTAAGAAAACACTTGCATGTTTATGGTACAAGTGTCTGCAGTTAAAAATAATATATGAAAAAGTTATAGCAATTTAAGTTCATTATAATACAAAGATACTAAAATATTTTTTTTCTTTTATGGAAAAATATATATTCCAAAGGAGGTTTTACCCTAACTATGACAGGAAATCATAGCATGAATTCTAAAATAATGTTATAAATTTGGAATTAATATCAGAAACCTTGTAGATTTTTAGCTGCTGTACCAACAAAGGAGTCACTAGGTGTCATTTTTTCTTAATTGGGGATTCTTATGCTCTGTTAATGACATTTGTTTACAACTTGATCTTTTTTTCTCAAAACATTGTACTCCAGATATAATTAACAAAAAACATAAACAGGGTGTAAATTGTTTTAGAAATAGGAATAAAACAACAAAAAAGTGTACAGTATGGTTATAGAAATCCAAATGACTAACTATTTACAACTATTCAGTGCTAAGAACTACAAATTATCATCATGTCAGCGATTGAAGCAGTCTGCCTTTGGGAGGAAGCAAAGAGGCATGTCACACATACAGCAGATCACAGGGGTTTTCAGGTGGCACACCCTACATCTTCTTCTGAATTTACTGGGAGGTTTAAGGTGTTTTGGTGTGTGTCCTGCTGAATGCTAAGCAGTAGGAGCAGCAGGAGGAGCAGGAACATCCGGAGGGGGCAACCAATCAGCAAGCTCCTGTATTAGAGCTTCCTGGAATTCCCTCAGATTTTTTGGCTTCTTACTTTGCATTGCAGCCAGGTGCTGGTGGATAATGAAAGCATTGACCACTGCAATGTCCACAAAGTGGAAGAAAAGGGTGAGGTACAACTTTCTTGTTTTTCTCAGCACATATTAACTCCCCCCATGTCCCTGTGAAAAGAGCAAAAAAGTCAATACATAAAATACAAACACATCTGCAAAATTTCTGCATGACCCACTGGAAAAAAAATGTACTCACTTGTTGTAGTCTGAAACTACAGAAGGAATTGGTATGGTCATCATTGTCCATTGTCCATCTCCCATCTTCACCATCCTCTGGACAGTCTGATTTTCATTCGCTGAATGGAATGACGAGCACATCAATACCTCTCTTGTGTCCTTCCACTCAATGAAGAGCAGCAGGTCATCCCTGTTCTACCTCATGCTTCCCCAAGGAGCATTTTTGGGCAACCTGTTAATGGTGGTTTTTGGGAAGCCCACCCGGTTGCTTCTGATTAGAGCCAGACCGATAAAGGATTTTGAAGGCAGATACGATACAAATATTTGTTGGTTTTAAAATCCGATATTCCGGACGATATTTTTTTTTGTGTTTTATGTTTTCTTTTATTTCAGAAACGCACAACAAAACATTAACAGATTTCCCTAACATTAGTTATTTGTAGTTATTTATGAGTTTTAACTAACATAATATGATAATGCATTTTAAAAAGAAACTGTTATTTTATTGTCCCAACAGAACAGAGGAACATCAAAATATATTAAATTTCTGATAAATAAAATGTATAAAAATACAAACTTAAGATATGAAACGTAAAGTCCTTTGAACAAAAAAAACACAAAATCAACAACCAAATCAAAGTTACCAGTTTTAAAAGACTTGGTAAGCTTCATAAATATAACTTTGAATAGGACTGGAGACAAATTCTGTTAAGTTCTGATTAATAACAACAACAGCAAAATATAAATAGCTAACAGTATATGAGGTAGTGTACTGAATCAATGTCAATGTCAATGTCACATTTATTTATATAGCACATTTTCAAGGCCAGGGCCTACCAAAGTACTTCGCAGTAAAATACACAAAATATTAGTCACACACTGATACAATAAGAATAATAAAATAACAAAATGCTAAGAATAAAGGTATATATAGAATACAACACATTCATCAAGGCGGCTCCTCTGTGATTTAAACTGGACAGGCTATTAGCAGTTCGCACAGCTACGGGCAATGAGTTCCAGAGAGCAGGAGCTGCCACTGAGAAAGCTCAGTCACCTCTGGATCTCAGTTTCAATCTAGGAACCTCCAGGACCATCAGATTGGCTGAGCGGAGGTCTCTGGAGGGCCTATGCAACCTGACAAGGTCTGTAAGGTACTCTGGGGCTAGCCCATTCAGACATTTAAAAACAAATAAAATAACCTTAAAATCAATCCGATACTTTACTGGAAGTCAGTGAAGCAATGAGAGCACTGGAGTAATGTGCTCCCGCTTCTTCCTGCCGCTTAAAAGACGAGCTACTGCATTCTGTACAAGCTACAGACGATGGAGCTCGGACTGCCCAATGTCTATGTACAAGGAGTTACAGTAGTCCAGGCGAGAGGTAATAAAACATGAATAACTTTTTCTAGGTCAGCCTGTCTCAGATACGGTTTGACTTTAGCTATCAGTCTAAGCTGAAAAAAGCTAGACTTAACTACAGCACTGACCTGCTTATCCAGTTTAAAAGCACTGTCAACAATCACTCCAAGATTACTGCCATGGGATCTTAAATGAAGTGCTAGCTGGCCAAGGGAGCTGGTAAGAACCTGAACCAACTCTTGGCGACCAAACAGGACAACCTCCGTTTTATTCTCATTAAGTTTTAAAAAGTTTAGGTCCATCCATGTCTTAATTTCGCTCATGCAGTTTATCACGGCGTGCAAAGATTCTTTGGCTGGAATCTTTAGCGGTAGATACACCTGCACATCATCAGCGAAGCAGTGGAAGGAGATGCCATGCTTCATGAATATGGATCCCAATGGGAGCATATACAGGGTGAATAGGAGTGGACCAAGAACTGACCCCTGAGGGACCCCGCAGGTCAGAGGGGCCACTGA
The DNA here is from genome assembly GCF_049309525.1 of Garra rufa. NCBI lineage: Eukaryota > Metazoa > Chordata > Actinopteri > Cypriniformes > Cyprinidae > Garra > Garra rufa. The sequence goes on from NC_133361.1 coordinate 70,254,866, forward strand.
GGAGGAAAACTTCCCTATTTGTACAGAAATTGATCTGTCTGTTAAATACGACTTGTACCACCTTAGGACAGTGCCTTTTAAGCCAACACAAGCGCCACAGAAGAATTTTATGATCAACTGTGTCGAAGGCTGCAGTCAAATCAAGCAGAATTAGAATGGCACAGTTGCCAGTATCAAGGTGTAAGAACAGATCATTAAAAACTTTTAAAAGAGCAGTCTCTGTGCTGTGACAAGGCCTAAAACCAGACTGAAACTGTTCACAAACATCAGCTGTTTTTAATTAAAACAGCTCTTTCTAAAACCTTGGAAATAAAAGAGAGATTGGAAATGGGTCTAAAATTAGACAAAACCAGTGGATCTAAGTTCTTCTTCTTTAAAAGAGGCTGTACTATGCCATGTTTGAAGGAGGATGGGACGTAGCCAGAACTAAGACACAAATTAATAAACTTCAAAATAAAACACTCCACTGAACAGAAGACCTTCTTAGGCCGCGATCACACCGAACACGTTTTTGCAGTTGGAGGCGCCTCTTTTGAATGGTTTTCTGTTGGCAGTGAGCGTTCTGCACGCTGTTTATGCGCCCCCGGCGCCTCGCGTTTTCGCCGCCTGCTGCGTCTCGCGTTTTTGCAGGAGCGCTCTGAGCGCCTGAAGTTGAAAAAAAATCAACTCTGAGCGGAAAAACGCCCGACGTCATTCGCGTTCTTTTCCATTGTCCAATCGAATGAATGGAGAGGCGGGCCTTCTGTTGTGGTGACGAAAGTTTACCGTTGCTTAAAAAGTCCGGAGACTGCAAGAATTAGAGGAGAAACCTTTGGTGTCTATCGTGGGTAACCCGGAGCTGTATTATTTAGGGTTTCTGCTAATATGACAGTTTACTTAACAGCAAAAAACTAAGATTTTAGAGCGCTCGCGCTATAATCCTTTGATTTGACTGACAGGACAGTTGTTTTGGTCGTTGCTTAGCAACATAAAAAAACCGCAGCACACTGCTCTTTTATTAAAAGTCACCAAAAAAGGCAGTGCTGTGCGCTTCGCGTTTTTAGAACTAAAAGACGCGTTCGGTGTGATCGCGGCCTTAAACAGACACGATGGAATGCGTGTGGCAGTTAGTAGGGCGTAAATGTGCAACTATCTCATTCAGTTCAGAGAGACAGACAGGTTCAAAGCTGTCTAAGACAGCTGTGCTTGCTAGAGGAGCTGAGGGGTCCTGAACAGACAGAGAGAGTGGGATTCTAATAGCAGAAATCTTGTCTGTAAAAAACTGCAGAAAAGCCTCACACAAGATAGAAGAAGGCTCCATACAGACAGCATCACCAGGGTTCACCAGTTAATCTGTTAAAAAGAACCTGAGGCTTATGAGCGTTTTTTGACACAAGTGAGGATAAATATTCAGTTTTTGCCGTTTTTACAGCCTGCTGATAATTAATAAGACTGTCCTAAAGGAGTTCCCTAGAAATGTGATGATTGTCCTTTTCCATTTTCTCTCCGCCTGTCTGCATGTGCGCCTGAGCGCACGAGTGGACTCATTCAGCCAGGGCTCCTTCTGTGGCTTTATGCGCTTTAAAGTCATGGGCGCTATCGAATCTAAAATCTTAGTACAGAGAGAATCAAACATTGCTATGCATTCATCCACACTGCGGTCACTAAGATCATTCAGAGAGTATAAAAAAGAGTCTTTAAAAGTAGCACAAAACAACTGTGGAGTTACAGAATTTTAAAAAAAGGAGACGGCACACAGGAGCTGCGCTTAGAGAGGGAGCAGGCACAGAGAGGGAGAATAGAACAGGTAGATGGTCGGATAAAAGTGTGTGGCTGATCTCAGTTATCTGTATGCCCAGCCCATATGACAGCACAAGATCCAAAATATGACCCTTTTCATGCGTGGGCTCCCGAACAGACTGCATAAGGTTCAAAGAGTCAATTACATTCAGGAAGTCTTTGACCAGAGGTCTGTTCTCACAACACACATGTATATTAAAATCGCCAACAATCAAAAAGTGGTCATATTTAAGAGTGACCCCGACACAAAGTCTGCAAAGTCCAAACAAATTATTCAACAAAGTCTTTGTTGAATTTTGGTGGCCGATAGACCACCGCACAGAGAAAAGTCTCAGAAATCTTTACCTCAAAGAGTTGCAGCTCAAAGCTGGAGTAGCCTGCTGCTGAAGATTGTTGACAGCAAAAAGTGGATTTAAAAATGGATGTCAGTCCTCCACCTTTACAGGTAATACGAGGGGAGTTGAAGTAATTGCATCCAGGGGGAAGAAGCTCCGATAAAGGAGCAAGATCACCTTCACGGAGCCAGGTTTCCGTCAGGAACATAAAATCCAAATTGCGAGCGATAAAGAGATCGTTCAGTAAAAACGTTTTGTTTGTGACAGATCTCACATTCAGCAGAGTCAGGTTTAAAGTAAGAGTGTCAGATGCGGACAGGACACACTTCAGGGAGCGGAGGTTCCGACGATCCACACCACTTCTAGTCTGTACACCCAGCCGATCTGGGTCCAGCGAGCAGCCGACCCAGCCTAAGCCGCCAGCGTCACCTGAACACCCTCGAACGCAAAACAGCATCATCCAACAGATACAGATCGGTCCAGTGACCAAGCACACGAACAGTCCTCAAAAAAGCCTCGAACCTTACCCGGACACCTCCGCGTTTACCACGTCTTCTTCGCCGTCTCTTGCAGGCATGATAGAGAGGAGGGTGCCTCAGGAAGGCTGGAATTTCTTCGAGGCATGGAGGTGGAAGTGAGCTTTTCATCAGGTCAGGTTTAATCTGATTGCAGAAGGCTCCAATCTCAAGCAGAGTTTGGTGATCATAGGTGAAAAGAGATAGTACGCCTTGGCAACACAGGCAAAATAATAATAAATATAAAACAAAGACAGAGAGGAGTGACAGAGTGACAGACGACCACCCAAACATCTCAGAGCCATCTTTCATCTTTTGACAATGTTGTCAATGATAAAAAGTTATGGAATGATCTCCTCAGTATCTGGTGTCCACTGGTTGTCTTGTTCTGTGAGTAAAACAACATGCTAAAGTTATGTAAATGAGTATTAAATCATTTGCAATTTTTTTTTCAGTACAAAGACATAAATGAGTACACTTTAAGCAAAAATAAAACTTAGTTGAATTCGAACAAGCATTAATGGATATCTTACCACCAAACCAGAAAGCAGAAGCTCACACAAAGGCAGGGTTAAGAAGGCACGATTGTTGAAGTTGTGAAATCCAGAAGAATATTCTTGGAATCTTACAATGTTTGCAGACATTGGGCACTCTTTTAAAGCAACAGAAACACCTGTAATTTGAAAGTAAACATAAAAAGCTGATATAAATAGTATATTTTCTCGGTACTCACTCAGGTATCTGTTAACATTGACTGTTAATTCATTTTGAGGTTTTTTGCGCTATTTTCATCATCCGGGTTTAAAATCTACATTGTGCTGACGTCACCGTTTGTGACGCAGGGATGGACTTTAGTACATCGATGACGCGTTGGTGTCTCATAAATATTCATGATGCTGCGTGTTCCTATCCTATGAGAAGTCGATTCGCTTAATTATTCACAACAGCGTGTGCTGATTTGCTGTGGCAGGCGTTTCAGACTATGAGATCGCGTACATTAACTGAGAGCAACGTTCATGGATGAAAGAGAGTATAAGAGTTTGGTTTTTCCTTGACACAACCCATCAAAAGGCTTATGTAATTGTGGTAAAATAAGCTTTAACAGTTATTACCCAGACAGCATGATGTTGGTCTGTGAGCAGAACGTCAGCCTCATAAACTTTAGATCTAAAAAGGATCGGCCAGGCGTAGGCAGGTGTAATTCGGTCAGTGCTCTATTTTGCCAGCTCATCAAATGTCGGCTCTGAGTCGGCTCACGACAGATGGCCGATGCTGCGCTTTTCTATTTGAATTTGTCTATTTGAATTTGTTCGTCTCTTAGCAACCCACCAGAGAGATGGCGACTCCTCCGGCGATATCCGTGGCTTTCAGGTAAGTTTTCGCTTGAGTTAAATTGGAAAAAATATATTATTTTGTTATAACTTAAATGTGACACTCATATGTGACACTCATTCAGGGTTCGTACGGGTGCTTGAATTCCTTGAAAATGCTTGAATTTTAATGTAGTGTTTTCAAGGTTTGAAAAATGCTTGGATTTTGGATGAAGTGCTTGAAAGTGCTTGAATATGCAGTTGCATCGGTTTCATATTAATTAGCTTCCATACTAAATAGTTATTTTTTGTTATGCTTATAATATGTAAAAGAAAGAAAAGAAAAAAACAGCTCCGCTGGAGTGTGCAAATGAGGCTGTAGTGTGATCCGCCGGTCTTTCTTGATGCGCACCCTCTGATGGAACAGAGCGGTAGATAAAACATGCCAGTTATCAGGAGGTTGTTGCATGATCAGTCCTCGATGGCTTGAAAACGACAAATAAGAATTATGTTTAAAACGAGAATTTGGGGATCGCAAAATTGCCAGCCTGATGTCCCGGGGCTATTGTGTTTTCCAGTCGGGCTACAAAAATGTTTCACCGGACTATCGTAAAGTAGAGGGCTCGTGCGGGTCATTACAAACTCATCAATTTAGCTGTATCAAATTTAAGGCCATAAAAAGTTTTAAATGTATTAAATAGTATAAGAAAAGGCTTAATTATAAGTTTAAGAGTTAGGGACGGAAATACAAGAATCGCGATAGGGCTGGATAAAACTTCAAAAGGCAATGATGTCATTGAATAAACATACACACTGCATGTTTCAAAGTCAAAACGCCTCACGGATGTCTTTATATGAATGTATCTGAAGCATAGACTGTAAAAAATATGGACGTAGTGTCCGTGACGTCACCCGTAGGATTCTGAAGCGCTATTTTGAAGCCTAAAGTGGGCGGGAGTCGGCCGTCGCCATCTTGGAATCGCGTCACCGCGCGTCACTCCCGGATAATCAAAAATGGGCAAAAAGGCGGGACGTGGGTGGAGCTTGTTGCTGAAACCACGCCCGCCTAGCGCGACAGTGGTGACAGCAGCGGCAACCCCCTGTCACTCAAGTGACCTCGCCCTTAATTATGCAGAACTTTAAGGCTTAATATAACTTAAACGGATGAGTTATAAAAAAATTCACCCCCCTCACAGTTGACATGAAGGGCAAAACTAGCTATATAGACCAAAACCATTTTTTGAACCAGGCTGTAAACATACTTTTTTCTGCTGTAAATTTGGGCATTTTAACATGGGGAGTCAATGGGACTGACTCCCTTCTGCAGCCAGCCTCAAGCGGCCAGTCGATGAATTGCAGTTTAAGTCACTTCCGTGTTGGTTTCAACAGAGAGAGCGGGAGGTTGCCCCTTGATCTGAAGGGAACCGACTGTCCTCAGAAACGTGTCGCTGGCATTTTCATTTCATGCCTGATAAAACTGCGTTAATGCTTGCTGATTTGTGTACAGCTGTTACTAGGAAACCGTAGAATTTCAGCGCTCCTAAAGCGCCCCCTCCTGACAGGGAATGAATTTATTAGCTGTTTAATAAGATTATTACAAATATTGGGCCTTGTTTTTATGCAGCAAACACATAAGAGTTGTAAATGTAAAAATTATGTGCTTTCTAAAAATCTAAACAATTAAGACTTAAAAATTATACTTGATTTATCCATTTTACAGGTATAAAGGCTGAAATGCCATTGTATAAGATGTTTTGTTTTTGTGAAAATCTGAATTATAAATCATGTAATTTTATGGCTTAATGTTACTGTACATTGTTCAACCCCACTACGGTCTTCATTTTACTTGTGCAGCTCTTAAAAAGGGTTATAAATTGCTTTAAATTGATATTTAAAAATTCTGCAGATACACTGTAAATAGTGAAAAAAATACCTTGATATTTGTGAATAGAAAATCAGATAGGAGTCTAAATGTCAATCAAAAATATTTTCAATGTTTAAAAAATTGTCTTTTTTCATTTTGGGCCAGTTAAATTTTATTATTAATTTTAGTGTCTTTTTGGCTACCTTTTAGTACTTTTAGGCTGAAATGTGAAATGTATTTGTGAAAGTTTTCAAGTTTTAGAATTTTAGTTTAGTATCATATTTTTTACAGTCATTTTATACCAGTCATTAATGTGTTACCATATAAATTGCCCTATTCCACTCATACAGTATTACTTTTATTTGTGCAGGTCTTAAAAAGCCTTTAAATTTTATTTTTTAAAATACTACAGATACTCAGTAAATTATATTAATTATATTTTTTAAATTATATAATTTGTATACTGAATGTTGACTATTTATATGGGGCAATGTTATATGCAATGTAGACAGTTGTTTTTTAATAGCACAATAACATCTGATTTAAAATTAAGAACTCATGTATGTGAATATGTAATTTACCACAGTGCTGGAAAATCTTGAAAATGCACCTTGAAAGTGCTTGAAAAGTGCTTGAATTTTACTTTGGAAAAGGTGTAAGAACCCTGCTCATTCCTTCACACTTTCCTTCAAACTGTAAGTTAACACAAACATATTTTAATAAACTTTTCTTCTACTGCGAAACCATGTATATGCCTGTGTTTATTTATTGATAATTTCTTCAAAGCAGCCATTTTACAAAGCACATGTGATAAATGCACAATGCACGATGTGTTCCGCCTGGTTAATTTGCAAGCAGCTCAATGGAAGAGAAGCTGATTGTCGTTGTATCTTCTTTCACGGTAATGTAAGATACATCTCTGTATTCATATAGAGACACAACAATGAAAAAACGAAGCATGGCGCAAAGTGGCAGAGGCTGTCGGTGTTCCTGGTAGGTTTAAAAGTAGTAAAAGTGACATTGTTTTTATCATAATTCGCAAAAAAAAAAAAAAATAGCGATAATTAAAGCCAGCTTCTCATATTTACAATAGGCTATTGATTAAAAAAAATAAATAAAAAAAAAAAAAAATAAATAAATAAATATATATATATATATATATATATATAATACTGCACTGAAATCTAAACAAAGTTGTATGAAAACAACAGGCAAAAGTTAAATTTTTTCAGTAAGAAAAATGGCTTTCAACAGTACCAGATAATACTTTTTAATTCAATTCAATTCAAGTTTATTTGTATAGCGCTTTTTACAATACAAATTGTTGCAGAGCAGCTGTACAAAAGTTTTAGGCTACTACAATATATTTAGTAGCTTATTAGTGGTGAATACTGTATGTTGAGTCGATGTACATATGATATAAATATTAAAATCAGTAACTGTGTAATCAAACAGATGATGAACACTAATTGCAATGGTTATGTGCTGTAATCAACTTGTAGGAAAATTATGTAGTGCTGTATGTTGTTTCAAGGCTGGCATCATCTGCGGTCCTCTGAGGGGTTGGCATCATCTCTTCTTCTGAATCTTGTGTAAATCCTAGTTACCACGGGATGGAAATCCCGTGGCAGAGACAGAGAAACAAAGAAATAATTAGCGTAGCTGCTGTTCCAACTTCCGACCAAACAAAAATGATGGTTTAGCCCAAGCTAAAGAATATTAATGTGCATTTGATCAGATGTAACTGAAATTACAACGTTATGAGATACATTATGTGAATGCTTGGCTAAAGAGATGAGTCTTTAATCTAGATTTAAACATAGAAAGTGTGTCTGAACCCCGAACGTTATCAGGAAGGCTATTCCAGAGTTTGGGAGCCAAATGAGAAAAGGCTCTCCCTCCTTTAGTGGACTTTGCTATCCTAGGTACTACCAAAAGTCCAGAGTTTTGCGACCTTAGGGAGCGTGAGGGATTGTAGCGTAGTAGGAGACTAGCTAGGTATGCAAGAGCTAAACAATTAAGGGCCTTATAGGTAAGAAGTAATATTTTGTAAGTGATACGGAACCTAATAGGTAGCCAGTGTAGAGACTGTACAATTGGGGTAATATGATCATATTTTCTTGATCTGGTAAGGACTCTAGCAGCTGCATTTTGGACTACCTGTAGCTTATTTATTGAAGAAGCAGGACAACCACCTAGTAGTGCATTACAATAGTCCAGTCTAGACGTCATGAATGCATGAACTAACTTTTCTGCATCAGAAACAGGTAACATGTTCCGTAGCTTAGCAATGTTTCTAAGATGAAAGAATGCTGTTTTTGTAACATAGGAAATATGATTTTCAAAAGACAGGTTGCTGTCTAATATAACACCCAGATTTTTGACTGTAGAGGAAATAAAAGTACATCCATCTAGTTGCAAGTTGCAGTTTAAGAGATTCTGTGTACTGTTTTTTGGTCCAATAAGTAATATCTCAGTCTTATCTGAATTTAACAGTAGAAAATTATTGGTCATCCAGTCTTTCACATTTTTTAACACACTCTGTTAACTTTGCTAAGTTAGAAGTTTCATCTGGTCTTGTTGAAATATATAGTTGAGTGTCATCAGCATAACAATGGAAACTAATCCCATATTTCCTAATAATATTACCGAGGGGTAACATGTAAATTGAAAATAGTACATTTACATTTACATTTATTTACATTTATTCATTTAGCCGACGCTTTTATCCAAAGCGACTTACAATTGGGAATACAACAAGTGATTCATCCTAAGGAGGCAGATCAACATAGGAAGTGTTCAAAAATACCATATATCAGGCGTTGTTAGAAGAGTGCAGGCTAGAAGGAGAAGATCAAGAAAGAGAGGAAAAACAGGCTAGAAGGGAGGATATTTTTTTTTTTTTTTTTTTTTTATTGAGTCAGATAGTGTCGAAAAAGATGGGTTTTCAGCAGTCGTTTGAAAGCTGTTAAGGAGTCTGCATTCCGGATAGGGGTGGGAAGATCATTCCACCAGGCAGGAACGTTGAACGAGAATGTTCTGGACAGTGATTTCATGCCTCTCTGTGGTGGTACAATGAGGCGTCTTTCACTAGAGGATCTCAGTCTTCTGGAAGGAGTGTAGATGTGTAGTAGTGAATGGAGGTAGGCAGGTGATGATCCGGTGGCTGTCCTATAGGCCAGCATCAGTGTCTTGAATTTGATGCGTGCTGTAACCGGTAGCCAGTGCAGGGATATGAAGAGAGGTGTAACATGGGCCTTTTTGGGCTCGTTGAAGACCAGTCGTGCTGCTGCATTCTGAATCATTTGTAGAGGCTTGATTGTACATGCTGGAAGACCAGCTAAAAGAGCATTGCAGTAGTCCAGCCTGGAAATGACCAGGGCCTGGACGAGGAGTTGTGTAGCATGCTCTGTTAGGAAGGGCCTGATCTTTCTGATGTTGTACAATGCAAACCTGCAAGATCGAGCGGTCTTAGCTATGTGGTCTTTAAAAGTCAGTTGGTTGTCAAAGATAACACCCAGATTTCTGGCTGAAGTTGATGGGGTAATTGTTGATGAACCTAACTGGATGGAGAAGTCATGCTGTAGAGATGGAGTGGCAGGAAAGATAAGGAGTTCCGTCTTTGCTAGATTGAGCTGTAGATGGTGTTCCTTCATCCATGCAGAGATATCCGCTAGGCAACCTGAGATCCGTGCAGCTACCGATGGATCGTCTGGTTTGAAAGAAAGATAGAGCTGTGTGTCATCAGCATAGCAATGGTAGGAGAAGCCATGTGCCTGTATGATGGGGCCCAGAGATGTAGTGTATATGGAGAAGAGGAGAGGTCCAAGAACTGAACCCTGAGGAACCCCAGTGACCAGTTGATGAGTTTTGGATACCTCGCCTCCCCAGGCCACTCTGAAAGACCTACCAGAGAGGTAGGATTTGAACCAGCGAAGTGAAGTCCCTGTAATACCCAGCATTGAGAGGGTGGACAGGAGGATCTGGTGATTCACAGTGTCAAAAGCTGCAGATAGGTCCAGCAAGATGAGTACCGATGATTTGGACTCAGCTTTTGCCGTCCGCAAGGCTTCAGTGACAGACAGTAGCGCAGTCTCAGTTGAATGGCTGCTTCTGAACCCTGATTGGTTAGAGTCCAGTAGATTGTTCTGTGAGAGGAATAAGGATAGCTGGTTGAAAACAGCCCGTTCCAGTGTTTTTGCTATGAATGGAAGGAGGGAGACAGGTCTGTAGTTGTCTATGAGTGAGGAGTTAAGTGTAGGTTTTTTGAGCAGTGGGGTTACCCGGGCCTGCTTAAATGTAGTGGGAAAAGTGCCTGTGAGAAGAGATGTGTTGATGATGTGTGTGAGCGCCGGTAGGATTGTAGGGGAGATTGCTTGGAGAAGGTGTGAGGGGATAGGATCTAGAGGACATGTCGTCGGATGGCTGGAGAGGAAAAGTTTGGTTACTTCTGCCTCCGAGCAAGGACAGAAGGAGAAGTGGGGGGTTCCAGCCGTGATTGTGGTCAATTTTAGTTCCTGTATGTGTGGAGCTGAGAACTTATTATTGATCGATGTAGTTTTGTCTGTAAAAAATGTGGCGAAATCATCAGCTGTTATAGAAGTTGTGGGAGGTGGTGGAGGGGGACAAAGCAGTGTATTAAATGTTTTGAAAAGGTTGCGTGCGTCCGGGGAATTGTTGATCCTGTTGTGGAAGTATGAAGATTTGGCTGTATGTACTTGGGTAGAGAAAGATGAGAGCATAGACCGATACATACTGAGGTCGGATGGATCCTTAGATTTGTGCCATTTTCTCTCAGCTGCCCTAAGTTTGGAACGATGCTCACGAAGAACATCGGATAACCAAGGGGTTGTCGGAGCAGATCGTGCTGGCCTGGAGGAGAGAGGGCATATAGCATCTAGACAGGAGGTAATAGTGGAGCATAAGGTGTCAGTTGCTGCATTAGTGTCCAGGGATGAGAAGTGAGTAGGAGAGGGAAGGGAGGAGGATACTAAAGAAGAAAGATGGGAGTGTGAGAGAGAGCGTAGGTTTCTTCTAAAAGTAACAGGTAGAGGGGTTGGGAGTGCACAAGTAGCAAGATGTAGGTCAAATGTAATGAAGAAGTGGTCAGAGATGTGTAGGGGTTTGACCACAATATTGTCTGAAATACAATTTCGCATGTAAATGAGATCAAGTTGGTTGCCAGATTTATGAGTGCATGTAGTGATAACACGTTGTAGATCAAATGAAGCTAGAAGTGAATTGAAGTCAGCAGCATAGGGTTTGTCAAGGTGAATGTTGAGGTCCCCAAAGACTAGAAGTGGGCTGCCATCCTCTGGAAACGAGGACAGCAGCCCATCCAGCTCTTCTAAGAAGATGCCAAGTTGAGTAGGAGGGCGGTAGATTACCACAATGTGGAGTTCGATAGGAGATGTTACAGTGATTGTATGAGATTCAAATGAACTATAATTGCATAGAGGAGAATGGGTTGAGTATTTCCAGTTGTTAGAAATAAGAAGTCCCGTCCCCCCACCCCTTCCAGTCTGACGAGGGGTGTGAGAGAAGGAAAAGTTATTAGAAAGAGCAGCTGGGGTTGCAGAGTCTTCTGGACGAATCCAGGTCTCAGTCAAGCCTAGAATGTTCAAACCAGATTGCACAGAAAATGCTGAAATGAAGTCAGATTTGTTGACAGCTGATTGACAGTTCCAGAGTCCAACCGTGAAAGAGAAAGGTTCAGTGGAAGAAGTGTCGATAGGACGCAGGTTAGAAATATTGCGTCGACGTGTGCGTGTGATATTAGTGCGGTGTGAAGAGACCACCGGAATGAGTTGGAAACACATGATAGAGGAGGACAGAAAGAAGAGTGAAATAAAGGAGAGGAGTACTTAAGTGCGTTGTCGGTGTCGTTGCTCGGAGAAGTCGCGCAGGAAAAGTCGCAGTCTTTACTCTCGTCGGTCTTCACGCGAGGAGGCTGAACGCTTCCGCTGACGCTTCAGCGTCAGCTGTTCTGACGCAGTTAAATAGACAACCAAACAGTGCTTCAATGATAAAAGCTAGGGACGCCTCCTAGGCTCAGTGAGCCGCGAATGTCTCGCCCGCACGCAAAATGGCTCAATCGAAACTCAAAAAGCAACAGCTTCGCACTTGTAATAGCTCCAGAAGGGAACGATATGACAAAAACAAAAGCTTCCCTTGGCCGTACGCTCAGTTATCAATTTTAATGATTGCAATAAAAACTAGAATTTAAAGCAAAAACAATCGCAGGACAAATAACAGAAGAACACTCCTTTTCTAACAGTGAATAGATGTAAATAAAACAAACGAATAATTAAATAGAACAACAGAGTACTTTAAGAAGCAGCTCAAAATTAATATTAACGAATAAGTGAATAGAAACTACAGAGTGCGTTTTAGAAGCAGCTCAAATTTAATATTAACCAATAAGTAAATAGAAACTACAGAGTGCGTTTTAGAAGCAGCTCAAATTTAATATTAACCAATAAGTAAATAGAAACTACAGAGTGCGTTTTAGAAGCAGCTCAAATTTAATATTAACCAATAAGTAAATAGAAACTACAGAGTGCGTTTTAGAAGCAGCTCAAATTTAATATTAACCAATAAGTAAATAGAAACTACAGAGTGCGTTTTAGAAGCAGCTCAAATTTAATATTAACCAATAAGTAAATAGAAACTACAGAGTGCGTTTTAGAAGCAGCTCAAATTTAATATTAACCAATAAGTAAATAGAAACTACAGAGTGCGTTTTAGAAGCAGCTCAAATTTAATATTAACGAATAAGTGAATAGAAACTACAGAGTGCTTAAGAGAACAGCGGCTTAAAATTAATACTTAGGAATAAGTAATTAAACAGAAACGACAAAGTGCTTTTAGCAGCAACTCTAAGTAACGACCGCCTAGTGAAATAGTATTAAAGTAGACACTTACGCGCCGTCGTTCTTTCTCGTCCGTCGTTCTTTCTCGTCTGAGGACTGAACTCACTTTTCTATAGTAGGGGACCTAGGACAGATCCTTGTGGCACTCCATACTTTACTGGTGTTAGCTGCGATGACTCCCCGTTTAAATAAACAAAGTGGTAGCGATCGGACAGGTATGATCTGAACCATCCTAAAGCCTGCCCTTGAATACCTGTATAGTTTTGTAATCGATCTATGAGTATTTCATGATCTATAGTGTCGAACGCAGCACTAAGATCAAGTAAAACTAGCAATGAGACGCAGCCTTGATCTGACGCAAGTAGCAAGTCGTTTGTGATTTTTACAAGTGCAGTTTCTGTGCTATGATGGGGCCTGAAACCTGACTGAAATTCTTCAAAGATATTATTATTTTGCAAGAAGGAGCACAATTGAGCAGACACAACATTTTCTAGGATTTTAGACATAAATGGAAGATTAGAAATGGGTCTGTAATTTGCCAGTTCACTAGGGTCTAGCTGTGGTTTCTTAATAAGAGGTTTAATAACCGCTAGTTTGAATGGTTTTGGGACATGACCTAAAGATAACGATGAGTTAACAATATTAAGAAGCGGTACTTCTGCTACAGGTAACAACTCTTTTAGTAATTTAGTGGGTACAGGATCTAATAGGCATGTTGTTGGTTTAGATGTGGTGATAAGTTTATTTAATTCTTTCTGTTCTATAGTTGTAAAGCACTGGAGTTTTTCTTTGGGTGTAATGACTAATGTTGAAGTATCAGTTGCTGTAGTATCTATATTAGTTATTGTATTTCTAATATTGTCTATTTTATCAGTAAAGAAATTCATAAAGACGTTACTATTAAACTGTGCAGGAATATTCAGGTCAGGAGGTGTTCGGTTATTTGTTAATCTAGCCACTGTGCTAAATAAAAACCTTGGATTGTTTTGGTTTTTTTCTATGAGTTGGTGGATATACTCGGCTTTAGCAGCTTTTAAAGCCCGTCTATAGCTGGACATACTGTTTTTCCATGCAATTTTAAAAACTTCTAAGTTAGTTTTTCTCCATTTACGCTCAAGATTACGAGTTTCTTTTTTGAGAGAATGGGTATTACTGTTGTACCATGGCACAGTACGTTTTTCTCTAACCTTTTTTAGCTTGATTGGGGCAACAGCTTCTAATGTATTAGAGAAGATAGTGCCCATGTTACTAGTCATTTTGTCTAGTTCATGTTTATTTATGGGTGCACAGAGCAGTTGAGATAAATCAGGCAGGTTATTTTTGAATCTATCTTTGGTAGCAGGAACAATAGTTCTGCCCAGACGATAGCGCGGAGCTATATAGTTAACATCAGTGATACGCAGCATGCACGATACGAGGAAATGATCGGTAACATCATCGCTTTGAGGTACGATATCTATATCAGTAAGATCAAGTCCATGCGATATAATTAGATCTAGTGTATGATTAAAACGATGAGTGGGCCCAGTGACGTTTTGTTTGACTCCAAAAGAGTTTAACAGGTCATTGAACGCAAGTCCTAACGCATCATTTGTATTATCAACATGAATGTTAAAATCTCCAACAATTAATGCTTTATCAAAATTAACCAATAGGTCAGAAAGGAAATCTGCAAATTCTTTTAGGAAATCTGTATACGGCCCTGGAGGTCTATACACAGTAGCCAGAGCAAGAGATAGGAGAGGTTTATTTTGCATATCTGACAGAGTAACATTGAGTAGGAGTACTTCAAATGAATTAAACCTGTACCCTGTTTTCTGGGTAACATTGAAAATATCACTATAAATTGTTGCTACACCACCGCCACGGCCAATCTGACGGGGTTCATGCTTATAACAGTAGTTTGGTGGAGTAGACTCATTAAGACCAATATAATCGTTTGGTTTTAGCCAAGTTTCAGTCAAGCAGAGTACATCAAAACTGTTATCTGTGATTATTTCATTTACAGTAAGTGCTTTGGGTGCGAGTGATCTAATGTTTAGGAGCCCAAGCTTTAAAAATTGATTTTGTTCATTTATTGTGCATTTTTTTGGTCTAATCACGATTAGATTTGTTCTAGATCCTGCATTAAATTTTAGTTTTGACCTCACTATTCGAGGAACAGACACAGTCTTTATAGGTTGGACAGCACCAATACTATCGTTTAAATGTGCATGACAAAAGCCATCATCACAACTATTTGAAGAATTGCTTACTAGTCAAATGGAGCGTAGCGTCCTGGAGATGTTGTCCGACAGCAGTTCTGCTCCGACTCTGCTGGGGTGCAGGCCATCAGCGCGGTAAAGCCTAGGACGCTCCCAGAAAAGATTCCAATTATTAACAAAGAGCAGTTTTTGTTCTTTACACCATGACAACAACCATTCATTTAGAGCAAAAAGTCTACTGAACCTTTCGTGTCCACGTCGATACGTGGGAAGCGGTCCTGACACGATGATTCTCGTCGCGGGCGCTGTGCTGCGTACCGTCTCGATCAGGCTCCTGAAATCCCTCTTCAGGACCTCCGTCTGCCGCAGCCTGACGTCGTTCACCCCTGCGTGCAGGACGATCGCGCCGACGCTCACATCGTCCTTCAGGATGGCAGGTATCTGTGAAGAGACATCAAGAACGCGAGCACCTGGTAGACAACGAGTGTGCACTTTACCGTTAGCTAAGTTAGCACGAACGTACCGGACGATGGAGTCTCCGACGATCACAGCGTCGCGTTCCGTCTCGCGGAGGGGAGCGAAGCGGTTCCGGGTGGAGATCTCGAAGACCGGGGGCGGCGGAGGGGGAGAGGTCCTGGCTCGGGGTCTGGCTCGCGCTTTCCTCTGCTGCTGCACCCAGGGTCTGTGGTGTCCCGGCGCCGGAGTGAACGACATCTGGGAGGATCGCGTCCTGGGTGCGGCGGATCTGTGCAGAGAATCACACGGAGTAGAGGTTATGGGAGTGTTAGGATCGAGCTGTACACTTACCCGGACAGATTCGAGTGAATCCTTTCGGATTCGCAGCTCAATCTGTTTCGCCTGGAGCTCCTGGATCTGCTTCTCCACTGCCTCCAGCTCCATCAGAACCGAGTGCAGCTCGAACGTGTCTTCACCTGCACTCAAAGGTAGACACAAATTCGCCATTAAAGCAAGTAACAGTGAGTAAGCAGTTTAAGTGTTTGTGAATAGAGAATAAACGATGCATGCAAGATTAGCCGCGGCCACGCTGGCAAAGCTAAACGGGTTATAAGCTAGCTTAGTAGCAGACTCGGGAAAGCAAAAATAAAAACTAATGATAACAAGGCGTTCCGATTGTTTTTGTTGTACAACACGACGGGTATATTCACATGTTATGAAAAACAAAAAAATGATGGTGTATAGAATTGTTTTTAGGTTTAAAAATAGAAAATAGTAATTTGACTCGACGGAGCTTCAACTCAAGGTGCGCGCTAGGACAAACAGGAAGTGACGTAAACCAGATAGCCTCCCTCGATATATGCAAATGCTGGAAGGGAAAATCAGTGAGATGTCAAGTAAACGTAATATTTTAGCTTTAAATCGGTTTGAATAGTAAACAATGAGTGTCACGCGACAGATCGCTTCCGGTGTTTGCGTATACTACGCCAGAGCAGGTACACATGTAACATGCCTGATGCTGAGCACGCGCTTGGGACAGTTGTGTGGACATGGCTGTATATTAAAGGTAAAAAATTATATAAAAACTGTCCAGTTTCTCACAAAAACAGATTTTGTGTCTTAGGACATCAATATATTTTCACAAGCCGCAGGGTGTAAATTGGATTTGTCTATGTATGTTTTTTTTTTTTTTTTACTTTCAAAGGTTTGGTGCCCATCTACTGCCTATATCAAATCACTAACAGACCGCAGCGGTTTGAGTTAAAAATCCTTGTATGTGTTTTACTGAGGAAACAAAGTCACCTACATCTTGGATGCCCTGGGGCTAAGCAGATCAACATCATATTTAAATTTTTAGGTGAACCATCCCTTTAAAGTTTGTGGTCAGTTTTTAAGTTTTTGAAATAAGTCTTTTATGTTCACCAAGAAAACTGCACTTTGATAAAAAAAAGTAATGTTTCTGATTACAATTTATATATATATATATATATATATATATATATAAAAATATATATATATATATATTGTAAAAATGTCATTTTTTCCGGTTTTGGCAAAGCTGAATTGTCAGCATCATTTCTGAAGGATCGTGTGACACTGAAGATTTGCATAATGGTGCTGAAAAATCACTTTTTAAAACATACTAAATTAGAACACAGTTTTTTAAAAATTTTATTTTACAATATTACTGTTTAACTGTATTTTAATAAACAAAAAAATGCAGCAGTGGTGAGGATAAAAGACTTCTTTCAAATACATGATATATCTGACCCTTAAACTTTTAAATGGCTGTTTTATGTGTGAGGTATTACTTACTAGTCATATGGCTCATCATTTCTAGAGATGTTCTTTGACTGGAGATACACTCCAACTCTGGTGCACTGCCATTAGCATGCGAGAATCTAAGAAGGAACATAAACAATGTCACAGGGCCAACAATGCAATGCTAAGTTTATTAGAAATAAGCTATAGCAGAGGTGAAATGCAGAAAATAAAAACAATAATATATAGAATATACAAAAAAAAAAAAAAAAAAGGATTTAATAACAGAATTTACAATTTTAGGTTTACTTATTTAGTAATGCTCATACAGTGCTACGTGTGGATGTTAAATCCCTTTTAAAATAACTATATACATAAAAGTATGTGTGTGTTTGTATGTATGTGTGTATATATATATATATAAATTTGCAAAATAAATTAGATGTATGGTGATATAGGCAAAATATTATTAAAGATGCATGAAAGGTTATTTAATAAGCTTTCTTACAACAACTGTGTTTTCTGCATTCCCTTCCAAAAAATTTTAAATCAGCAACTTCTCGTGTCATAGAGGGTTTTCAGAAATCACAAAACAATGGTATCATCAATAAATGTTTACCATGAAACATCAAAACGTGTTTGAACTACTTTCAGCCCATTTTCACGCCCCATGTAAGCGATGTATCCGATTAACAGTAACGTTACAGTGAATACTTTTATGTTAAATAAATTAGCTTACTTCCTTTTATACATTGATAAATTGCCAGCAATTACCTTTATTTAAAAAAAAATCAAAACCCAAACCGCTCATATACATTTAAGATTAAAAGCCCAAACTTTCATAAACAAGAGTTCAAGTCTAAAGTTAGCATTACGGTTGAGATGCTAACGGACTTTTTCAATCGACACTAAACCATTTCTTTAAAGTAAATATTCAACGGAAGCGTGTCATTTACATCAAATAAAGTGTCAGGAACACTTTAATGTACTATTTGTGTAATTTTAGAGACCAAACTTACCTGAAATTAGTGAAAACAACGGAGAGAGACGGTTTCTCCCATAGATATATATACGTAGATGCCTCATTAGCGACTGTTTCTATGGGCCGTCATACGTGAGCCGTCCTCCATTTCACTGCGGTCTACTTGACGTCATTCACCCATAGGTCTATGTAACTGACCATAGTAATCAGTGAATATTCGAAATGCCACAGTCCTGCACAGCCGTTGGTCTGCGAACCTACAGTATGGTGAATGACGTCAAGTGGACCGTTCCAAAATGGCGGACGCATCTACGTGCTTGGAGCGGTCCAATGGGGTATCTACGTATATATATCTATGGTTTCTCCTGCTTGACTGTTGAGTTTCCTCTCCGTTTCCATGGTAACTCCCTCCGTTCCGGTTCAAATGTTACGTGATTATTCAGAGCGCGCGCTCATTACAGCACGTAAAATCACCCAGAATTCACGTTAATATAATATAATATAATATAATATAATATAATATAGCTTTAGAAATGGTAAACGTGCTTTAGCTTTAGAATGGTAACATTGAAAATAACGTGGATTAAATGAATATGTTTTTTCGTACACATATGTACACATGTATGATGAACAATTTTTAAGTTTATGTTTTTGTATTTTTTTAAATATGTTTTCAAAATATATTTCAATTTATTTAACACTGCTTTAAATATATGTGGAGATATTACATGTATGGGTGTAATTAATGCGAATTTATTAGGCTATATGAGGGCTGTGGCTTACCTAATGATGTTTTAACTACTGTGATGTGTAATGTTTTTATTTATGCACATAGTCATTTTAATGTAGTGATTTTTAAAAAATAATCAGAAATAGCTGTACTAATGCACAAGCATTTTCAACGAGATATAACCCACTAGAGGGCACTTATTGCTCGATTTCTGCCATAAATCCAAATATACAGTATGTTATCTTGTTTGCGAATGTAGATGCTTAATAACAAATAATTTAAGTGCAGGTTTTGCAGTGACACAGAACTTAAAATGATTTCTACAATAGGCTATTTCTATACTTGCTTCATTTATGTGGCTATAACAGAGGTATGATGTCCGAAATAAACGTGCTCATGCTAAATTTGGCGTGAATTAGACGGAACAAACAAAGCCCAGTTTTCAATGTCAATTTTTGGACTAAATTTGGATCAAATCAGATGGCCCAAACAAATCCCAATTTTAAACGTCCGTTTTTGGGCCAAATTTGGACCAAATTTAGACGGACCAAACAACGACCAATCTTCAACGTCGATTTTTGGGCTAAATTTAGACTTAATTCGACGGACCAAACAAGGACCAATTTTCAACGTCGATTTTTGGGCTAAAAGAAGTCCATGACGGGCCGACTTGATTTAGCCCAAAAAATGACGTCTAAATGACGTCTGGTGCTGGGTGGGTATTGTGTCCCTGGCCTTCACTGAGCTCAAGTAATAGTTTTATGTACAAAAATTGTGAATGAACTTGACTGTTGATGTGTAAAATAATAATGTCAAACTAGATAAAAAGTTTGTTAGCAAACTTTAAGTTGGCTTGAGAAAGCCTAGCCAGTAAGTTTTAAGTAGTTTTAAAAGCTTTTAGTTTAAAGCAAGTTTAAAGGTTTTCAGTTTGAAATAGTTTTAGTTTGATTAATAAAGTTTGAAGATAGATAGGCTAGATAGATATAAATAGTTTGAAAATAGATTGATTTATAGATATAAATAGTTAGAATATATAAATAGTTTGAATGTGAATAGATGCTAAGGTGTTGCTATGCGGTTGCTAAGGTATCCACGGTGGTTGCTAAGGTGTTGCTATGCGGTTGCTAGCATTATTTAAGCAAGACTAGCAAGTCGTTAACATGATTTTTAGCATGACTAGCAAGTCGCTAGCATGATTCTAGCATGACTAGCAAGTCGCTAGCATGATTTTAGCAAGACTAGCAAGTCACTAGCATTATTTAAGCATGTCCAACGTTCCCTGTAGGCTATTTTTATATATTTTTTTTTTTACCAACAGAGAACGTTCCCAGAACGTTCCCTGCAGGTTATTTTTTGTTTTAATTTTATAACCTAAAAAGAACCTTCCCAGAACGTTCCCTGCAGGTTATTTTTTGTAGTCATTACCATGTAAACGAATTAAAACTTTGCAGATGACTCTGATTTTTCTAATGCTGAAATGTATTTTTTTTTCATCATAAACAAACTAGAATCTCATGTCCGAAATAAGATTTTAATAAATGACATCAAAGTGGTCAAACCGCATTATAATGATAATATAATTTTAATTTTATAGCTAAAATAAGCCAAGGTTAAGTGTCTGAAAATCATATAATAAACACTGTTTATTTCTTTACTCCGGCACGCGCTTTCTCCATCACGCGCTTTCTCCTGTCCTCAACATAAAGCGGCGCGCTTGCGTAATTTTAAAAATAAAGGTCATTTCGTTTTACTGACTGACTAAAGTTCGTTGATTGATCTCTTTAATGGATAATTACTTATAATTAATATATATATACGAGAGTAAATATTGTTATTTTAGGGAGATTTGACACGTCTTATTGAAGAAAACATAATGTTAACCAAGACATTTTCGTTTAGTGACCAGAAGAGGGAAGCACTTCATCGTTAATTCAGCGGTAAGAAACGAATGTAATGTTATCCTAGTTAACCTCAAATAAATGTTATTCGTTTTTAATGTCTGTAAAAAAATAAATACACATTTTTAAAATCGAATATTTTGTTGATGTCATGTTATTTGGTGCTTTAATAAACATAAAATCTGGGTTGTTTTATGGTATGGTACTTCTACATCTTACATTAACGAAATCTAAGACAGTATAGCATAATTTAGTCTCATTTAATGCTCCTTATGATGGTTAAATGTGCCCTGATTATCTGTAATGATTAAACAATTGTTTAAAACAAGACATAGTGTGTAGCAGTGATTATTGAGATCCACATCCGTCCGCCTTCCATGCCGCTTACTCCGGGACACGGGAGTGCTGACGTGCAGAAGCGGTACTGGAGTGAAGAGGTTAGGAGAACGTTCTGGGAACCATCAGAGAACTTTCAGGGAACCTTCTAGGAACATAAATAGAACGTTCCCTATTGGTTAGCCAGGAAAGTTTTCTTTACGTAACTAGAACGTTCCCCTAACCTTAAGGGAACGTTCTAGTTACGTAAAGAAAACTTTCCGGGCTAACCAATAGGGAACGTTCTGGGAACCAAAAACTAACGTTCCCAGAACGTTCTGGGAACCAAAAATTGTTAGCTGGGCTCTTCATATATATATATATATATATATATTTGTCCTCATTTGCCTCAATATCAAAAGAAAAATAAAATCCCTGACAGTGTTTCAGTAACTTTCCAAAGAGGAATAAATAAATAAATACAAAACTAGAGATTGATTACAACAGTCAAAAGAGTGATAGATCAAATTTGTCATCAGACCTTCTTTGTAACAGTTACACAGCAGCATGAACTAGTTTAATGTGAATTTAATGGCAAGGTATATCAACATAAAACTGTTATAAATGTACATAAAAATTGAGAAAAATATTAATAGATTTACGAAGTAAGTAACTTTAGAAATGCATCATAATATGGGTACGAAATTCTATTCTATAGTCAACATTTCTATGATATATTTGTGATTCTAGAGAGCAGTGCACCAATGGGACTTTTATTTTGCTCTGGTGATGTGACGTCATAAATCTGCGCCTCGCTCCTAATCTGTTGTGATTCACGTGAAGAAAGGTTTGTGGTTTTAAAGTTTTTAAATCAATAGACAGTGTTGCATCAATAAAGCGTTTTTACAATCTATATAAAATAAATATAATGCTTTATTTAGTGTTACTGAAAACGTTAGCCTTCAGTAACAGAGAAAGTTCGTTCCGTTTTGCTCTCTATATCATGAATCAATCGTGTGATGATAAGAAGTGATGAGAAAAACTGAGAATCCGAATCATTTGAATCAAATCATTTGTGAAATGATTCAGTGATTCGATTCAGCGGCACGCGGACTACAAACGACAACAACAAACACAAACGAGTGAATCACAACCAAGAATGATTTCATTAAAGTGTAGTATATTAGATATGATGTGCAGATAATTGAATACCATATCTAAATCAAAAATAGTCTACCTGGCTAAATATGAACCTTCTGGGTAATTCGAATACTTTTTTACATATTAGTCTATAGGCCTTTATCACAGTCCGCGTGTCGTCACTTCCGCTGCTGAATAGTAGCGTAAACTGATTTCCGCTCTGCAGTAGCAATGGATGCGCGAAGGTTTACCACATCTCTTCGAGATCTTCCTCACATTGTCGACGTGTGTAAGATTGTTGAAAATCTTTCTCAAACGAAGACATCCAGACTTGAGAAGGGATATAAATTCTTCTACGAGAACTTTATATTTAACTATGAAGGTAAGTTTACATTTAACGTTATTTTAATCGCTAACGTTAGCTGATTGGCTAAAGTTAAACCATGAGGTGAAATTGTTGAAAAATGTATAAAACGTGCAAAAAAAATAAATAAATTACAGGTATACAGGATATATTTCTTTTTTGCTGTAATACTGTGTTGTTTTGCAATGCTGTTATTGTTACTTATAATAGTTTCTGAGGTGGTAGATAGCGAGGTGATTGTCAGGGCACGGTGTTACCGGTCCATGAAGAAAAACGATGAGCCACACTCTCTGCAGGTTTACCCATTCAGGAAAAATTATAGCCAGCTCCAGTTCGAGGAGACTAATCTGTGTTCATTGTTGCTACGATTGTAGCTTGTTAGACTGCGGTTGCAGTTTTTAAAGTTTATAATTTAAAAAAATCTTGTTAGACTGCCGTTTCAGTCAGTTATGTTTTTGTAAACGTAAATTGTAGATAGTAACGTACAGACTGGTTTTATTTATTTAGATTTCATTTAAAGCTGAAGAGAATCCTCCTGTGATCACCAGTTTCTACTGTTCCTGTGTGGCTGGGAAAGACCTATGCAACCATATGGTTGGCCTGTTGTTTCAGAGTGCACATTACAGCATGATGAAACTTAAAGCGGTGCCACCTTCCATATCCAGCACAAGCTCTCTGCAGACTTGGCACAGGCCCCGGACTCAAGTATAGTAAATGGTTATTATTTTTTGTCTTTTATATTGCATTTTATAAACATGATATAATTGGAATTAACTTTTTTATTTTGAAGGGAATCCATCCTGAACCAGTTGGCAGTTTACGTGTGAGGAAGCCGAAAACTTCTGGCAGAAGTGGTGTAAAGTCCACTCTTTATAGGGCCTACACAGGTGATTACGTTTATATTATTTCATATGTACTCAAAAGATATACCTAATACACACACATATACATTTGCTTCCTCTCTCTCTCTCTCTCTCTCTCTCTCTCTCTCTCTCTCTCACACACACTCTCTCTCTCTCTCTCACTCTCACTCTCTCACACTCTCTCTGTCTCTCTCTCTCTCTCTCTCTCTCTTACACACACACTCACTCACTCACCCTCTCTCTCACACACACACACACACACACACACACACACACACACACACACACACACACACACACACACACACACACACACACACACTAACTCACCCTCTCTCACACACACACACACACACACACACACACACACACACTCTCTCTCTCACTCACACACACACACTAACTCACACTCTCTCACACACACACACACACACACACACACACACACACACACACACACACACACACACACACACACACACACACACACACTCACTCACCCTCTCTCACTCACACACACACTAACTCTTTGTCTCTCTCTCACTCACTCACACACACACACACACACACACACACACACACACACACACACACACACACTCTCACTCACACACACTAACTCTTACACACACACACACACACTCTCACTCACACACACTAACTCTTACACACACACACACACACACACACACACACACACACACACACACACACACACACACACACACACACACACACACACTCACTCACCCTCTCTCACTCACACACACACTAACTCTTTGTCTCTCTCTCACTCACTCACACACACACACACACACACACACACACACACATACACTCTCACACACACACACACACACACACACACACACACACACACACACACACACACACACACACACACACACACACACACACACACACTCACTCACTCACTCACCCTCTCTCTCACACACACACACACACACACACACAAATACCACTCTCACTCACTTGTGGTATTTGTGCCTTTAATACTTGTTTTTTTTTTTTAGGTCCTATTCCAAACAATTTGGTTCTCTCTTCTGTGGAATCTTTAATGAGTGTCAGACCCCAGCCACTGATCTGCAAGGTTCTGCATGGCTTGTCAGAAATTAATCTGGTGGAGTCAATGTTCGGGCTAGTGCCCACAGGTTCTTTGTTGTCTTATCAGTGCCCTTCCGTGTCATCGAGGGATATTGTCAAGCATGCTGAAGCCCCGACCTTTCCTACACTTCCTTTGGATGGGTACAAATTAGAAGGGAGATTTAAATTTGTCCCTAATTACCACGAGATGTGGTTTCTAGAAAGCTTGGCAGTAACACAAGAGCTCAGCACAATAATTGAGGCAGACACGCGGGATCAGTCACAGTCTCCTCTATGGAATCAAATGCGTCTACCTCGAATTACATCAAGTAGATTCCGTGAGGTGTGTCATGTGAGGGGAGAAACATCCAGCCAGGCGCTAGCTTTCCGAATAATTATAGGGGTTCGGCAGACTTCTGCAATGAAGCGGGGATTGGAACTGGAGCCTGAAGTCCTACTTCAGTACTCTGACATGATGAATGTCAATGTTTCACAGTGTGGGTTTGTTGTGCATCCTGATGCTCCACACCTTGGCACAAGCCCTGATGGCAGAGTTTATGACCCATCTGAAAACCCTCCCTTTGGACTTGCGGAGGTGAAATGCCCTGATGTTGGTGATATTTCTCAGGCAACACACATCAGATTTCTTAATGGTCAAGCAAAGCTTAAGGAAAGCCACAAATACTACTGGCAGGTACAGGGACAGCTGGCAGTAACGGGTCTGAGCTGGTGTGATTTTATAACAAACACCAAAACTGATGTCACCATTGAGCGCATCTGGAGGGATGATAGATTTATTGATTTGATGAAGGACAAACTTGATTTGTTCTTCTTCAATACCTACATGGATGTGTATCTTGCCTCAAAGAGCTGTTAAGCTAGTTGTGATGGTGATTTGTAAATAATTATGTAATTGTTTTCTTAATTTCTTTAAAATATTATCTGTATATAAAGAAAAGTTGACAGCATTTATTCTTTTGTAACTAAAAATTTTGTAATTTTGTATAGTTTAAAAAGATATAGTAACATTGTAAATATTGTACAAATGAAGGAGACAGGTTAACAATTAACTTTTTATTAGTATCGGAAAAATGCAATTAATATCATCTGTACATGTGTCAAATCTGGTTTTAAACAATGCAACAGTTTTTTTTTTGTTTTTTTTTCATGTATTCTGTTTGGTTAGCCTGTTTTAAACACACAACACAAATAAATTTTGCAACATCAAATACAAGTTTTTACAAGTTTGTGTATTATTTTTGTACAGTTTAAGCTATAAACTGGAAACAACTTCATAAACTATATACAAATGTGTCTTTAATAAACTATAAACAAAAGTTCATTCTTGGAAGAAAATATTACATCATGAAAATGTTTAATTGTGGGTGAGTTATGTGTTTTGTGTACAAAACGGTTACAAAACAACATCATCTTTGGTATCAAGGGGGCCTTGATAATTAGCCATTAGACAACAGTTTGCCCAGATCTGGTTCACTGTGCCTGTGAGGGTGAGAGGAACGGTTGAGTCCCAGATGTGATTTTCTTTAATTCGTCGAATGACTCTCTCTACCACAATCCGAAGACGGGCTATTGCTTGTGTGCGTTTTGTATCCTCTTTTGAGAATTGGGCTGCTCGTTTGAAAGGAGGAATGACAAGTCTGGCTCCCACACTCTCAAGCAGTCTCTCTATGGTAAAGCCTTTATCTGCCATGCAAACGTCTCCAGGCTCCAGCAGGTCCAAAAGTCCTGACTGCTTTGTTATCTCTCTGTCAGAGATGGATCCGGTGAAAAGCTGAGAAACAAAGGTAATGACCCCACATGGAGCAACTCCAATCAAGCCTTTGAAGGTGGGGTAGTTTTTGTAATGGGAAAACATCTCTGACTGCAGTGTCAGTGCTGTGGGGTTTTCACACCTGATCTCAGTACAGTCTAAAATTACACGGACATCTGAGCAGTACTTCAGAAATTTTGCTGGCATGGTTGCCCTGACTTGTTCTTTTGTCATCCATATAGGCAACGATCCCAAAATCAGGTACAGAAAATTTGCCCATGTTATGATGACTCTGCTGACAGTTGTTGTACTCACATTAAAGATATCTGCCAAGACCTTCTCTCGTAGACCTGCAGACACGCGACAGCAATAAAGAAAAAACTCATCAATGAGCTGGAGTTTCCTGTTGGGGCTTGATCCAGGTACAGACTCAAGTCCCTGTCTCTGCGCCTTTGACCAGTAAACAAGGTTTGATGCCGATGGTTCAATAGATTCCCAGAAGATCCTGAAAACTCTCTCTGAAGCAAAGCGTGTATAAAATCGGAAATCGTCATCTGAGAGACAAAATCGATCTATGTGTATGTGAGTGACAGAAAGAGCTTGGACCTTAGCCTCCAAGTCTCTTATTCTCTCAGCTGCAGCATCCAAAACACCAGCAGAAGGGGCCGTTGAGTAGTTGTGTTCCACCAGTGAAGCGGGTCCCTGACAGACTGCAGACTGTTCATCGCCGATATCAGACGATCGACTGTCATTTTCTCGCGTTATCCTATCCAATACATTTGGACGTTTTTGGTGAACACTACCCCAGTTGTTCCATTCGAATTTCGATGGTATAACTCCTCGCTTCAGGCGTTTACGACCGGTTGCAGATGTGTAGTCAGACTCCGTGAAATGCTGGCTGCACACGTATGTACTCCCTCTCGAAACTGCAAAGCTTTTGCCTTCATCCCGCCGAATTGCGTGAATCCACCGTTTCTTAGATTCTTCCTCAGTTGGAAAAGAATGAAAATTAAGATATGGCTGTTTTGTTGAACTATTAGAACACTTAGGGACGCAACAACAATTTCTCCCTGTGCTCGCCGCCATTGACACGGACTTGAGCGGAAGTTATTTTACGCTACTATTTGAAACTTCCGCTTTTCGAATGCGGAAGTGTGATAAAGGCCTATTAACTCTCTGATTGTCTTTCTAGTGCATTGACTACTGAACTAGCAGCTGATTGAGACGCACCCAGAGATCTAGTTTGCTTTGATTGTTCTTTCTGTTAATTATTCTCATTAAACAGGACAAAGTGTACAAACACACAGAAAAACTCCTGGAGAATCAACAGAGATCCATGTGACACACTTTGAAAAAATGGTGTTTATTAAAGAGGAGAGTGAAGACATGAAGATTGAAGAAACATTCGGAGTCAAACATGAAGATACTGAGGAACAAAGAAAGATGGAGTTTATTAAAGAGGAGAGTGAAGACAAATTTAGAGTCAAGCATGAAGATACTGATGAACAAACAGGTTGGTTGGTTTTTTACATTTTTTCTGTAACATTAAATCCAATATTTGCTTCTAATTTTAAAATGGTTGATTTCTAGCACTTTGGTAAATATGCAAAAGTCTCTAAGAAAATAATACATTTTGCACAAAGCAAACCTTGAAATGTGAGTAATTGTATTTGGCCACTACATGCTGTAAACAGTGCTGTAAATATAAAGCAGGTCTGACAATAAAAAAAAAAAAAAGCACAAACAAGTTACATTTAGTTGTAATTGTGTGAGGTGTAAGATTGTAATGTATTAGTTGTACACTTCTATATATAAAAATATAAAAAAGGAAGGAATAAGGAGGGAAAACAGGAAAAAGGGAAAGAAGATGGAACAAAATATATAAAATAAATAAATAAAGAGAATAATTTAAGAAAATAATTCAAATAATATCAATATTATTAAGTAAATAAATAAATAGATGACGGCTGTTAGGGAGCATCAGAGTGGAGCAGTAGGTCACAGTTATAAAGAAGGTACTGTATTGTACCATGAGAACGATATAAACCAGTAGTTCTCAAACTGATGGAGGGGTACGTGAACAAAATGCTGAGCTTTGGCATTTGTTTATTTCTACCCCAACTTAAAGTAACATTAAAGCAAGTATTTCTGACAAGCAAAATGATACTTTTATTATAAAAACAGTTAAATGGGAGTAAATGGTCAAATGACATTAACTTACATAAATTTAGTGGTGAGACCTGACTGGATCCACACCAGCAGCGTACGTATGATTGAATGCCCACAGAGTGCTGCTTTAGCAAATCATGCTGCTGTTCGTTGTGTCTTTAAAGTAGATTTGTAGCACTTAATAGCATGAAGAACAAATGCTGACAGACTGTACAGAGCGACTGATTTAAGAAACTCTCTTCGATAAAAAAGAGATTGAATATTCAATTTTCTCTGAATATTCAAATTATTTCAAATGTTGATTTTATAAGTTACACAAAAAGGTAATATTAAGTGAACATTTTACATTTTAAACACTACACTGTCAATATTGTCCGATTTTACAACAAAGCAATAATAGATCCAACGAAATTCACAACAGAACTGGTGTGAGTCTCCAAGAAACAGCAGCATTTCATTAGTAAACAAATCTGTAGCTTTCAAATTTTAATTGTCATTTTCATTTTGTCTGCATGTAATGCCTGACAAAGCTACAAGTCTCTGATGTAGCATGTGAGTTCTCTCAATCTGAGAGCTAAGGACTTTTCTCCATGTGCTCTGTGTGCAGTCATATCAGGTTCTTTGGCCTTTTCCCCCTTCCTTGTTAGTCTGCTCCTGTCTTTGAACTTGGCAGTGCTCCCTTCACTCTAGAGCGAGGACTGGAGTTGGGAAACGAAATCCGGCCCTAGAGAGCCACCATCTTACAGAATTCAGCTCCAACCCTAATTAAAACTCACCTGCCTGTAGCTTTCTAGTAACCCTTAAGACCTTGATTATGTTGTTCAGTTGTGTTTGATTAAGGGTTGAAGCAAAACTCTGTGAGGCTGTGGCTCTCCAGGGCAGATGTTTCACCCCCCTGCTCTTGAGGTTCTATGATTAGCACACCGCTCCCAAAGAAAACATCTGGGCTCACCTCTTACAGGGTTTCCGCGGAGTCATAAATTTCATAATAAGAATTTTAGGCCATAAAAGGTCATAAAAACGTTCGGATTTTCCATACAAGGTCATAAATTACATTTAGCCACGTCTTAAATGTATATGTTCGTTCATTCATGGTGCTACCAAGAAAATACGCTGGGAGCGGGATTCATTCGTTTCGCCTGTAGTTCTATCTGAGGAAA
Source organism: Garra rufa (assembly GCF_049309525.1). Taxonomy (NCBI): domain Eukaryota; kingdom Metazoa; phylum Chordata; class Actinopteri; order Cypriniformes; family Cyprinidae; genus Garra; species Garra rufa. The sequence continues at coordinate 70,284,458 of NC_133361.1, forward strand.
TCTGTGTGGTAACATCGTGTTCCAGAACTACAAGGTCCATAATGCGGCAGTGCAGGAAATAGACTTATCGGCGGATATTTCACAGAAACTCGCGCGAAGAGCTTCACTCACTGACGGTATTCACTGGTGTATTCTCGGTTTGTCGGAAGGTATTGTCTCATTTATGTAGCGTATGGTTCTTATTAATTGATTTAACTTTACACGATGGGAAAGTGTACGTTTAACGTGGTATGGCTTGATGATGATGCGTTTAAGAGCTGGCTTAAGCCCGTCGCAAACAACAAATATCAAGCATATTGCACCCTGTGTAAGAAGACTCTGGAGCTCTCCAGTTTAGGCATAAAAGCCTTACATTCACATGGAAAATCAGAGAGGCATCAGGGATCGTTAAAAGGTCTGCAGCGGGCGCAGGCAATCACTCAGTTTTGGTCTCCATCACTACCTGGTCCAAGCTCTTCGCGGGATTCCGGTTGTCCCGCTGCTGTCACATTCAGTCGGCCTGCCACATCCAGTGCCAACAGTGCTTTCAGATCAACCTCCACATTGAAAGCGGAGGTCCTGTGGGTGTTGAACACAGTTACAAAACACCAGTCGTACAGAGGGAACGAAGACATTTCCGAACTTTTCCAAACGATGTTCCCAGACTCAGACATAGCCAAGACCTTTACGTGTGGGAAAGATAAAACCTCATACATTGCACGGTTTGGCTTGGCAGAATTCATTAAAAAAGACCTCGTCTCCAAAGTCACGGGGCCTTACGTTCTCATGTTTGATGAAAGTTTAAATCATACAAGCAAGAAGAAACAGCTGGACATACACGTTCGGTTTTGGGACGACGATAAGGTGCATTCTCGCTACCTGGGATCACACTTCATTGGCCATGCCACAGCCCAGGATTTGCTAAAGCACTTCAAAGTAAGTAGCCAAATTAGAGTTTAATCTTCATACAAATGATTTCTAATGTTGCATGTAATATTTGAATTAATTTACCCTAATCTGCAGACCAACCATGAGTAACTTAAAACGTGTTTTTGATCCATTTGAAATAGCCTACCAATGTGGAGAAGGACATCGTGTCTTGTAGCCACTCGAAAAAAATATATTTAGACCATCTTAAATCCTCAAATTATGGCCGGGTCTTTTAGGCTATTTTTACTTTATTTTGGGGCAGAAGACCTTTCTTGTCTGCGTCTTATTGTGAGACAAAAGCAGATTTTCATTTTGGTTTGGAATTAAATTTTAAAGTGTTTGGTCACGTTAAATGTTTGGACTGATGGGCACTAAAATATGTGGGGTATTTGATGATTCGTTATTAAGTTGAAACCTCAATAGGCTAGTTGAAAGACGGTCGGGACTTCCACCTACTGTTTGTGAGAGGAGGGCAAGGCAGCACGCTTTCACGCATTCATATAGCCTAACGTGCGCTGTGCTGCAGGCACCTTAGGCTACTGCATATGCAAGTAGTCTAATGTAGTTGATTATTTTTAACTATGGACAATTTAGGCTACTTTTTATTAAATTTGTAGGCTGGAACAATTATGTTTAAATGTATCCAGCCTATTCCTGACTTAAGGGGGTGTTAGAGACCCATGCTGTAGGACACAAACACAACAGCCCATTTTTAAACCAGCCAACAATATAAAATATTAAGAAGATCTCTTAAATTTCATTGGGTTAAATTGAAACAATATAGTTTTAATGGAATGATACTTATACTGGTAGGCAATTATTACCCTGATTTGTATTTGGGGGCTGGCCTTTATTTGTCCAATCGACCACCACACAGCTATGATTTGAGGCCCAGCTGTAAATAGAACCGAATAGAATTCCGGCCTTAATTTGAGGATTTAGGGGGTTTTGGATTTGAGGATGGAGGTTTTTGAGTATTTCAGGACCTAGCCCTATGTAATTTAACTCGTTTACATTGTGCGGTGTGTGTGTGTGTGTGTGCGCATGTGTGTATGCTATCAATTAAATAGAATATTTATTTATCATCTTTTTATTGTCATCCCTCAAGGAGTGTGTGGAGCAGCTGAATCTCAGCAGGCTGGTCTCAGTATCGATGGATGGACCCAATGTAAATTTTAAGTTCTTGGAGCTTCTCCAATCAGACTTAAAGGAAATGTATGGGGGTGCTCAGCTGGTGGTCGTTGGGAGCTGTGGGCTTCATACTCTGCACAATGCATTCAAGACAGGTTTCTCCATGTGGCAGATGGAAAAGCTGTTAAGATCAATGCACACACTCTTCAACAATGTTCCTGCGAGGAGGGAAGACTATGTAACAGTCACAAAGTCATCAGTTTTCCCACTGGCATTCTGTGGCCATCGATGGTTGGAGAACCTACCTGTGGTACAGAGAGCTCTGGAGGTCTGGCCTTCTCTTCAGCTGTATGTGGATGCAGTGAAAAAAAAGGAGCTGCCAAACCCTGGTACAGGATCGTTTGAAACAATAGAGGCCACTCAAAAGGATCCGGTGATCTTGGCAAAGTTGCATTTTTTCGCTACCATCGCCCGCACCTTTGAGCCTTTCCTGAAGAGGTACCAGACCGACGAGCCAGTCATGTCATTCCTTGCCAGCGACTTGGCTGAGTTGATGAAGGTAATTTAAAAATAACTAGGGTGCTTGTCTGGCTCCTTAGCTACTATAATGTATTAGATATATGTATGATGTATTATGTACACTGTGTTTAATAGATGAAATTGTTCAACCTTTGTTTATTTTTTCTGTTAAAGCTGTGACATTACTGCATGAAAAATATGGTAGTAAGCAACTTACATTTTTCATTTTCATCTGGAATTTCCTTCTGACAGAGTCTACTGAGGCGGTTTGTGAAGCGTGAAGTCCTGCAGGATATTACAAAACTACAGCTCACCAAGCTGGACTTGAGCGAGAAGAAGAACTTGCTCCTCCCACAGCAAATTGACATTGGTCTAGGTGCAGAGAAGGCCCTGAAGGTATTGTGGTCAATTTTGAAAATGGAATTGAAGTACTTCTAGAAATTGTCAGGATACAAGAAGCAGGGTCATTGTGTTGTACATTCTACTTACTTGTCTTTTTATTGTACATCCCTCTTCAGGACTCAGCAGTATCAGATCTCAGGGTCCTAGAATTTAGGAGAGACTGCATGCAGGGGCTGACTAATATAGTCAGAAAGCTACAGGAGAAGAGTCCACTTAAAGATCCCACTGTTAGGCAGATGGCCTGTCTGGACCCCTCTAACATGTTCAGAGACCCAGACAGGTGCAAGGAACAAATGAAAGGTCTGGTGCAGACCTTCCTACAGACCAAGCAGCTTTCAGGAGGTGTATCCGCTGGTAGGAGTAGTTCTGAAAGATAAGTGTAGCACATTTAAGAAAATATAAAAAACAGAAAGAAGCTCAGTCTCAAATGGAAAGGTATCCTGACAACAGTAATCAACAAAAGAAATTGGATGAGCGATCATATAGGTGTTGCAGATGAACTACATTGTAGTCTTCGTGTCCTGAGTTCAAAATTGTAGTATCTCAGTTTGGTGGAGTTTCTATGCTCACTGACACCTAAGGGAAAAGCCCTGAATTTAAACCAGTGTCACCAAATGTTATTGTCTTTATAGAGGTTGAAGAGCATCAATATATCAGTATATTACGTTATTCCCTTCGTAACATGTTTTGTTTTTTTAGGGGATGTCATTCTACAACAGTTCGATGCTCTTCTGACCCTTGAGTGCCGGAACGAAGAGTTTCTCTCCTTTCAGCCACTGGTGAAACGGCTGGACACCTTCTTGTGCAGGTTCTTAATCCGTACATATCCAGAGGTTTGGGCATTTTGTCAGAAGCTGCTCCTGCTTTCTCATGGGCAAGCTTCAGTGGAGAGGGGGTTCTCTGTGAACAAAGAGGTTGAGGCGGACAATATGCATGAAGAAACCATGGTTGCACACAGACTTGTGTGCGATTATGTGGATTTGCATGGTGGGGTGACCAAAGTTCCCCTCACAAAGGAACTGCTGGTCTCGGTAGGGGCAGCCAGGTCAAGATACCGTGTCTTTCTTGATCAGCAGCGTGCAAGGAAGGAGGGTGAGGCACGAACACAGAAAAGGAAGCTGGCAGAGGACTATTTGACTGACCTCAAGAAAAAGAAAACCACTGTCCAAGAGGTTTACACCTGCCTCACCACAGAGGCCGACAAGCTGGCCGAGGAAGCAGAGGGCACATCGGGGTCAAAGATGGCCCAGCTTCTTTCGAAATCAAACGCCCTCAGACGGGCAAGCAAGGGAAAAAAAAGGAGTTGAAAAAGGTTGAGGAGGAGATCACCGTTAAGGCGGACGAACTCAGATACATGTAGACTGACTGACTGACTGACTGACGAACTGACGGACTTGTCAATACAATTTACAGTTGTTAAGTGATGTTCCTGTGTTGATACTTCATGAAAGAGCCTTCAGTTTGTCACCCTTAAGAAAAATGTATACAATTTGTTGCTGTCAAGTAAATAAAAAAACTTGAAAGGAATTCTAATGACTTTAAAAGTTACCCAGATAGCAAGGTGACATTGATTCAATGTTGAAATTCCATCAGAATCATCATTTTGGTTGAGGTTGAAAAATCAGTGCTAAATAATATTGGATCAATGTTGATAATTCAATTGTTTTCTGTGTTGAAATAAAAAATATTGAATCAATGTTGATTTTTGGTCAGCATTTCACTAGTGGAACTTAGACTGTCAATCCCTCATTCAATACTTAAATATGGCACATTTTCCTGAAATGTATTGAGCACATCAAACAATAAATTCTGTTAATTTTGTGAACTCATCACCACTAGCAGCACCAATAAATAAACAAATAAAACTGTTTGCAGAGTGTGTAGATTAACATAGAACTGTTACCATTAGATAGAAGTCAGATAAACCAGCAGGATATTATTAGCAGCAGTAACAGTAGTAGTCATTGCATTTAATCATTAAAAACATACTACTACTATTACTGCTGCTAATAATGTGTGATTAGCTAGCTGTTTTTGGCTATAGCTAGAGGAGCACATTCAGCCAGAGACTGATAATGAATAAATGCTCCAATGAATGTCTTTATAATTATTGTGGTCATCCAGATATATATTTGATATTAAATTATTTTTTATTTTTTTACAGTTTTTCTCAATTGCATAAACACATTTCTTGAAATTATGCCTCTTATTTGCGAAACTCTAAACACAAATCCACAACTCCTAACTCATTTCCCCAAACTTCCTATATTGAGGTCAAAATGAAGCTCTCCACTCAAAACAATTCAATCTTGCTGAAAAACCAAACTTTGCTTTCAGACATGACACACAAATCCTCAAAAACAAACACACTACAAAACAGTTTTACACACTGATGAGATAAATTCAAAACAATACTACAAAAACAATACAAATAAAAAACTTTTCACATGATGAACACAACAAATCTATTCCTTTGCAAGTGTTTTATTCCTTAATTTAATGTACTGTAGAGTACAGTACAAAACAGCAAAAAACAACAAAATAATTATTCTGCCCAGCATCCTGTCTTTGGTCTGGGACAGGCCAAAGAACCTCTTCAGCATCACCTTTTAGGTGTAGGTAATTACTCACTGTGCTGCTAATTTCTTATTTGGGAGTAATTTGTTTGAACGAATATTCGGTGTTGCGCTGATGCTCTAATCTGTTGACATTTCCGAACGCCTTCCTGCAGTTGCTTCATAAAAGCGGGCTTTCTTCACAAAAAAGTGCATGTGTCATTAGTATGAGAAAAAAATTGTCGGGCTGGGATCAGGCTCGGACATAAATATCTTAATGCCTGTTGGGTTCGGTTACTGCTCTGTTGGACGCGGGCCGGGTTCAGACAGAAAAATGCGGCCGATCCGCACTCTAGAAAGCACGTTCAGCACCGCCGAGAGTTTCGTGCGGTCGTTAAAACGAAACCAAAAAGGCAAACGCGCACACACATTCAAAAGCAACTTTGATACCCTGCGTTTGCAGAGCGACTCCCCAAGCGCTCAAGTTAGGTTATATAAAATATCTAAGCTGTTATTAGTATATTTAGTATATCCCTCTATTTGCACTTTGAATATTGAAAGAGTAGCCTACTTTGATGATGGCTGAGTAATATTCTCACACGATTAAGTAAGAGATGTGTTGTTTGTTTTTTGTTATTTATAGGCTACTGTAATTGTTTAAAAATGCAGTGGTTGCCTCTAATTTAAATGGCTGTACCTATAATAGGGAAAATAAACATCTTGTTCATGTACTCATTTTCCTTCATTCTTGTCCCTTGCTTTAGGCATGAAATAAATATATAAAAAAGGTTTTCAGAATCAGCCCATTTGCTTGTAAAACAATCAGAATCGGGCATGAAGAATCTAGATCGGCAGATAGCTAAAAAGAAATAGGGTGCTCGTAATTTTTTTTTTTTTTTTTTAGGTGCTCCTAACTTTTTGAAACAACAAAACTTCATAACGTTTGTAAAACTAGGTCTGTGGTGGTTTCCTTTTGTCAGATGTCAGGCAGGCCTTGCGTGGTCAAAGGTGATAGTGCTATCGAACTTGAAAGGGGCAGTTAACAAAACTATTTTCTATGCTTTCACACAGTAGTTTCATCAATCATTTATTCCAGTGTTTACCCTACATAGACCTAGCCGTGTCACCGCGGCAACAAAATGCTAAAAGTCTAAATATTTCACGGGGACAACATGATTTTGTCTTCATTGAACCTGTGCTGCAGCCTTCTGTAGAAGCAGCGATTGTCTGCTGTAAGATCTGCATGTGATCAGAGCGTGCAGAAAGCCGAATTTTTGAATTCCTGTGCTTTGAGGGAGTAAGCATGCAAAGAACACTTTAAAAATTCGTAACATGTTTGTGAAATCTGTCTTAAAAAATCGCAACTTTTCCCGCAACTTTTTGAAAAAGCTGCCGAAAAATCTGGCATTTTAGGCCGCAACAATCACAAAAAAATCCCGCGAAATCCTGGAGGGACTGATTTTTTCAAAGTGTGTCACGTGGATCTCTGTTGATTCTCCAGGAGTTTTTCCTGTGGGTTTGAACACTTTTTCCTGTTTAAGATGACAATAAATAATAGAAAGAAATATCAATGCAAACTAAATCTCTGGGCGAGTCTAAATCAGCTCCTAGTTCACTAGTCAGTGCACTAGTAAGACAATCAGAGAGTTAATAGACTTAAAAAAAACTCTGTATTATAAATAAATTAATAGACTTATACTGAAGGTATAAAATATGTAGGTATTTAATTATTTATGGTATCTAATATGATACACTTTCATTTAATCATTGTCGGTTGTGATTCACTCGTTTGTGTTTGTTGTTGTCGTTTGTAGACCGCGTGCAGCTGAATCGAATCACTGAATCATTTCACAAATGATTTGATTCAAATGATTCGGATTCTCAGTTTCTCTCATCACTTCTTATAATCACACGATTGATTCATGATATAGAGAGCGAAACAAGACGCATCTTTTGTGTTATTAAAGGCTAACGTTTTCAGTAACACTAAATAAAGCATTACATTTATTTTCTATAGCTTGTAAAAAACGCTTTATTGATGCAACAATGTCCATTGGTTTAAAAACTTTAAAAGCACAAACCTTTCTTCAGGTGACTCACAACAGATGAGGAGCGCGGCGAAGCTTTATGACGTCACATCATCGGAGCAAAATAAAAGTCCCATTGGTGCACTGCTCTCTAGAATCACAAATATATCATAGAAATGTTGATTATAGAATAGAATTTTGTACTCATGATGATGTTTTTCTAAAGTTACTAACATCGTGAATATATTAATATTATTCTCTTTTTTTATGTACATTTATAAAACTTTGTTTTATATTGATAAACCTTGCCACTAAATTCACATTAAACTAGTTTATGCTGCTGTGTAACTGTTACAAGGAGGGTGTGATGACAAATTGATTGATCACTCTTTTGACTATTGTAATCAATCTCTGGCTATTTTGTTTGTTTGTTTATTTATTTATTCTTTTGGAAAGTTACTGAAACACTGTCTGGGTTTTTAGTTTTATTTTGCTATTAGGGCAAATTAGGACACAGAAATATATTTGTGTCAGTTTCTATTTACCACTACATAAGTAATTGAGTGATTAGTCAGTCTGGATGACTGCAGCGCCACACAGTAACATCTCAATCAAGATCTGATGAAGATTCCTGATCTTCTCTTCTGAGTTTACTACAGGTCTAACTGGATATTGCTGGTATTTTGTTTTCAAAATTGTAATTTCACTAAAATTATAACACTAATTATACTTTTTAATGAATGCACTTCTAGAGATTGAGTTTCTAGTAATGCAGGCACTGTAAATTTTATTTTTTGCATTTTAAAATAGCGCTCGGTCACAGTCATTTCCCCGCATTATTTTTCCTCCTTTCGGCGCTTCACACTCCAGTCCAGCGGGTGACACTAACACACAAACCTCTGTTTGCCAAACACCATTAAACCTAAGAAGAAGAAGAATTAGTTTCACTGCTCTCTGTTGTTTTGTTGTGATTCTGTTTTAATTCAGCCTGTGAGAAATGTAGTTTCTGTAAACAGAAAAATACAGTTTTTGAATCCAGTCAGTAAATACCTGTAATATCCTCATCCTCACAGCTGGGACTAGGTTTGGAAGCAATCAGGAATATCTGGAGAAGTATCAGCTGAACTGAGATCTGGGGCCCGTTTCAGAAAGGAGGTTAAGTGAAAACTCTGAGTATGTCAACCCTGAAATAAGGGAAACTCTGGGTTTTCTGTTTCAGAATGGGAGGTTTATCAAACCTGAGAAAGCAGGGTAAGTCAAGCCTGTTTCTGAAAGAGAGGTAACTTATACTCAGAGTCAGTTACCTTGGTAACTTACTCTGTGAACCAAACCTGGTCAGGAGCAAGTTTTCTTCTGTAAACCCAGAGTTTCTTTCGGTCTCCTCCCCCTTTTTAAAGTGTAAGTGATGTTTAAATACATCATTCATTCATTTATGCTCCAAAAATGCTTTTCTTAGTGAGTGTTTTGGAATGTAAATTTAGTGCATTTTATTTAAAATAAGAAAAATAATCTTAATGCAAATGGAAACAAGATTATTTTTCTTACCCAATTGGCAGATAATATGCAAAATAAGAAATTTTTTTAAAAGATTAAATAAACACCTTATGTACACTGTAAAATAAATAAAAAAAATTGAAATAAAGTGCAAAAACAGTAATTTTACAGAGATTTTCATTAAAGGTTTTACAGAAAAAAAAAAACGTTATTTTACAGATTTTTCCTTGTTTCAATTAGGATATACTGTATTACTTTAATTCTATGGTTTTTGTTTGGCAGCCATAGCTGCCAGTCGTTTGACCATTTTTTTTACAGTGTAAAACCCTTATTTGACAGATTTTACCTAGATTATTACAGTGAAAGCACTAAATGTTCTACAGAGAAACACTGTTATTTTACAAATCATTACAATCAAAAAAACCTTCAATAAAGTGTCAAAGCATGCTCAAGGTGAAAAATGAAGAGTTTTATTTAAAAGACAAAATACAAAGTCTGCACAAATGCCATATAAAATTTACATTTTACATTTTTAGCTACATTTTTTTTTTTGTTGTTGTTAAGAATATAATATATATTATATATAGCACAATTACATTTAAAATACTTTGATGATGAAGAACATGGAACAGTCAGAATGTTTAATTAAATATATATTCCACTTAAGACAACTTCACTTCCAGAGAAAATATTTCCAGATAATTCACTCACCCCCATGTAATCCAAGATGTGCATGTCTTTCTTTCTGCAAGTCAAAAAGAAATTAAAGTTTTTGAGGAAAACATTCTATTTTTTCTCCATATAGTGGACTTCAATGAGAGCTAATGGGTAGAAGGTTCAAATTTCAGTTTCAATACAGCTTTCATACAGCTTTTCAAGGGCTTTACAAGTTTCCAGTGACCCTTATTCCTTGGCTGGGATCATGTAGAGTCCTTTGAAGCTGCATTGAAACTGAAATTTGGCCTGTTGGCTCCCATCGAAATATGGAGAAAAATCTTGGAATTCCTCAAAAACCTTTTTGACAGAAAAAAGAAAGACATTTTTCTTAGAAATGCATCTTGATTTAAGAATCTTTACATTTTTTTAAAATTGGAAACAACAAGACAATAACACTTAGTAAGAAAAGCATTTTTTAGGTGCATTGATTTATTGCACATATTTTCATAATGCAGACACTGTCAAAGTGACAAAAACGGCATGTCCTTTCATACATAAGATTATTATTTTTTATATAGTATATATATAACCACCACCACAGCCATCTTTTTTTCCTAAATGCACAAATGCAACTTTTATTCTTTTTCATGTTGGATTTTAATATTCTTCCAGTACTTCCATCTCCTCTTCATCTGAGCCTTCTTGCTGTTGGCTGAGTAGGCATCAAATGTTCATTTCATTACTCTAATTAAGAAATGCATCTGTTTGGATTAGAGAACATTTAATTATGTGAAAAGAGCATTAGACTATGTGGAAAAAGCTGCTGCAAATTGAAATAGACCCAGAATTATATTTTAATGTCAAATATTAGTAAAATCATGTAGCCTACACTCATGAACCCTTTATGCTTAAAGCTTTACCTGGTTGAATTATGTTTTTATACTTCATGTTTAGCTGTTTCATTCTTCTTATTATTTTTTATTTTATTTTATTTATTTATTTTTTGCCTGTGGGATACCATGAAAATTAATAGTTCAGTAACTTACCATTCTGCCAGTTTTTACCTTTGATATTCTAATTATTAATAATTCAATTATTATATTCTTAATAATTATTAAGAATTAAAGTTAAGCATTGGCTCGAAGTATGCAGAGGTCTTTTTGGCGGGAGCTGTTGCCATGGTGAATCATAATTTCGGAGCTCCATTGATCAGGGCTTTTCATAGTCATGGTGCAAGCATTAAACTCAGAGTAAACCAACTCAGAGTGGATTGAACTAACTTAGTTCAGCTTTTCTGAAACCAAAAACTCAGAGTTTCCCATCTCAGGGTAAGTCAATTCAGAGTTCAAGTTTAAACTCAGAGTTGGTTGAACCTCCTTATTGAAACAGGCCCCTGCTGCTGTGAAGATGGAGTTTGTTAAAGTGGAGAGTGAGGAGAACACGAGTGAACTAGAAACCTGGAGAATGAAACAGGAACCAGAACCTTTGGGAATAAAACAAGAGGATCCAGAACCTTTGAGAATAAAACAAGAAGAACCAGAACCTTTGAGAATAAAACAAGAGGAACCAGAACCTTTGGGAATAAAACAAGAGGAACCAGAACCTTTGAGAATAAAACATGAGGAACCAGAACCTTTGAGAATAAAACAAGAGGAACCAGAACCTTTGAGAATAAAACATGAGGAACCAGAACCTTTGGGAATAAAACAAGAGGATCCAGAACCTTTGAGAATAAAACATGAGGAACAAGAACCTTTGAGAATAAAACAAGAGGAACCAGAACCTTTGGGAATAAAACAAGAGGAACCAGAACCTTTGAGAATAAAACATGAGGAACCAGAACCTTTGAGAATAAAACAAGAGGAACCAGAACCTTTGAGAATAAAACATGAGGAACCAGAACCTTTGGGAATAAAACAAGAGGATCCAGAACCTTTGAGAATAAAACAAGAGGAACCAGAACCTTTGAGAATAAAACATGAGGAACAAGGAGGTTGGTGTTTAATCTTCATTCATCTTTAATGACTGTTTGTGGTACATTATTTCAAAGTTTTATTAATACTGAGTTTCAAGCTGCTTTAGATTTAGTTAATTGTAATAGAAACAATCTTTAAAGCAGAACAGTCTGATGAAAGTATAGATGGGGCACCAAAAACACTTCCAGATCTAGTAAGAACCATTTAAATTCTGCACAGAAGTCTTGGTGACATTTTCTATGAAGCCCCTATTTATTATACATTATAATGGTATTTTTAAGGCATTGTAATGAATGCATTATTTAAAAAAAGAATGTAAATGTTGTATAATCACATGAATAATCATAACAATTACAATATACTATAGTACTTGAGTATTTGAGGTTCTAACTTTTAAAATTATGATTATACATAAGGCATAATGAGCAGCATATTAAATCTATGCAATTTATAATAGGCTATATCATATTACATTTATTTTTAACATTATATTACTTTTTATTTTGATGGTCCCACTAGTCTATTGACTAGAAGCAACTTTGCAACTACATGTCAATTAACAGTCCTTTATTAGTAGTATTATTAGTCTAGTATTAGTACATTTAGGTTAAGTTTGGCTAGGTAGAAGATTCACATATGGCGCTTTTCCACTACACAGTACCAGCTCAGCTCGGCTCGACTCGACTCGACTCGGACCTCTACAATAGTACCTGGTTTGTCATAGCGACGCTGCAAGAAACTGCCGTGACGTAATCTTCTACGCGACACACACCCGCTGTCTGCACCTCCTCGTTTGACCACGGAGTATTCTTCCGAGTTGCCATAATATGTAATGGATTGGATATGTCACGCAATCTCTGGCCAAACTTTTTAAAAATGGTGGGGTTATTCTGGATACTATTGCTGGCGCGTGCAATGACGACGCAGTGAATAGTGACGATTCTCTCTGACCAATCAGCAGTCTGCTGTGTTTTCACTTCACATTTAGTATCGCCTCAGCTCGCTTGGAACCTCGCCGGAGGTGGTACGAAAAAAAGTACCTGGAAGCCGGTACAGGTACAACTTTTACACAGTGGAAAACCAAACAGAGCCGAGTCGAGGCGAGCTGAGGCGAGCTGGTACTGTGTAGTGGAAAAGCGCCAACACTTGCAAAGTTACATATCAGTTTGTCTTTTGGGGAACCATCAAACTACAGTGTTAGAGTATATTTAGCATACTACTAAAATACTCTATTTATTACTTGCTGAACTATTACTAGCACTACCTCATAGGGGTTTCAGTTCAATTAAGCAAATTGACTTGACTGGAGAAGCCACATCTCAGTGGATTCACTCCACCAACTCTTATTCGTCAGCATTGAAGGGCCTGAGTTGGACAGTTTCAATGGCCAGAAGGTAGTTGAAAGATGGCACTCTCAAACAGAAAGGGCTCTGTGAGTATCACCCTAGAACAGAGACAATATTTGTGATCTTCTGATCAAGACCAGGAACTTAATACCGTGATATCATACCGTCACCGTTCAAAAGATAAAAAATACCTTGATATTAATTTTAGGTCATATCGCCCACCCCTAAAACAAACCCATACAGCTGTACCATTCATTAACACAGAGCCACGCATAATTCATATTTAAACAGTCGGTTTTCGGATTAATATTAGTCCATATCACGATTTGATTTAAGTGTAATGAACTACCTTTGATTAATGCATTTGATTAAACTTCAACAAATTCCGTGACGTTCCACGTTAAACTGTAAATCTAATTTTGACTGGATTCCGCGATTCCGTCCGTGTTTTCCGCATCGCGGAAATCATAAAGCCCTACATTTGAGACATGCCGCCGTTTTACTGGCTGGTTGGTCCAGTCTGAGATACTGCCAAACAGCGGACAAACTGCTAGCACTTTTGTATTCCTTCTTCGCTGCTCTAAACAGTGGTTGCTTGTGGGAACACAGCGCTATTTCCTTGTGTTTGCATTCTGAGCCGCGAAGAAGAACTGGCTTCCGATTTGCTAGCGGGAATAACTTATATCTTAAGAAAATGGTATCGGATTGGTACGTGGGTTCAAATACTCGCCGATTCAGATGCTAGATTTTTTGTGGTATCATCGGATGTTTATATATAAAAATAAATTTATATCTAAATTAGGCCTATTTATAAATAAATATACATTATATATAACGTTTGTGTATATAGGCCTATATATAAAATACACATGTATATTATTTTGAAACCAAAAATAAATTAGGCTCAAACATTATTAACAAACGTGGGTGTTTATTTTAGCACTTCCGTCAGTGAACAAGCAGCCTACAAAATGCTAAAATAAATCCAAGAAATAATACATTTAAATATGAAACTAGCATAAAAAAGAGTGTTAAATAGGCTATTAAACAAACATTCATTGCAAAAATTCCTAACAACCTCGACTGCTCGAATTACTGGCCCACCCCGAGTCCGACTGAAACGGGTCTTGTTTCTCTTTCTCTTGTCCATTACACAGCTGCTGTTTTTAATAGCAATGTTTATTTAGGTTATAAAGTAAATTTAGAAATATATTTGTGACACTTTTTATTTGTTAAATTCAAGTTCAAGTAACGACTAAGCAACCAGCGGCAGGCCAATTTAGGCTTCTCAAGTCATCACGATTTAAATTAAAATTCATAGATATAAAAAAACTTAAAGCATTTCACAATATTAGTTTAATTGTATAACCTAGATAAATGTGTAATAGGGGCATATTCAATCGTTTGAGCGGAGAGTAAAGCTGAAGCATGCTTGGCAGGACATGAAAGCGCTGGTGCGATGTGGAACTTCATTTTTACTCATTAAGGTAAAACTAATATATCATCCGGAACTGTAAAGAAATAATTTAAATAATTCAAATCGAAAACAAAACTTCTTCCATTTGAACTCGGAGGCGCGGTTGTCATTGCGACAGCACAGCCCTATTTCTGCTTCCACCATTCAAGTGGGCCCAACTGTACTTTAGTAATCTCAAAATTTTAAATCGAATGCCAACCCACCGAACGAATATTCGAATAATCTGGTCCAGCCCTACTTAAAATAAATTGAAATAAATAAAATGTAGTAGTAGAAATGGAGGAAGAAAAAAAAAACTTAAGCAATTTTTTTAATATCGGGGGAAGATATCCGATCCTAATATCCACCCCTAGTTTCAATGCCAGCTTGATAGTTTTTGAGACATCCTAAATAAGTAAAGGGTTTCTCAAATTAAATGCATCACCTCTTACAGTTGCTTAAAGGGGTGCTATTATGCTTTTTCACTTTTTGAACTTTAGCCAGTCTGTGGTGTGTATATTTGGGCATAAAAAACATCTACAAAGTTACACATCTCAAAGTCCACTCCAAACAGATATTTCGTTTAAAAAAAAAATCACTTTTCAAGAACTACAGTGAACGACTCGTTTGGACTACAGCGTTTGTTTTCCGGATGCAATGATGTCACAACGCGGTATCCCGCCTACTGAAATTCAATTCGTTGGCGGGTAGGGGATTCGCCTAACTTTACCCATGTATGGACAGCCGCTTTTGGGATGCTACAGCGAGCCGTAGGTCGGCTCGTTTAAACGCAGCTTTAGCTAAAGGTTCGCGAACTGCTCCGGTAGCCGTGCTGAAGCAGTGCCATTCATGTGTGTTGAACAGAGGGTCCAAACACAAGCAGATCCGCGGCTCATGTAAACATGAACTAGCACATGTCTACACCGCGCCGTAGATATGTGCAGTATGTGGTAAGAGATTTATTTATCATACAGTGTAGATAGCTTCACTAGCCTTAAAGGTTGTATCAGCGATTTCTAGCCTGAAACATAAAGTGTCAAGTTCAACTTTCTTCACGATCAGCTCGCTGCCTGCCCCATAAATTGTCTGTGAAAATAGTTGATAGCGCCGATTGTTTTTTTGGGATATCTCGGACCCTAGGCTGACCAGAGAGACGCGTTTTTTTTCACAGACAATTTATGAGGCAGCGAGCGGATCGTGAAGAAAGGTCAGCTGAAATTTACACTTTATGTTTTAGGCTAGAAATCGCTGATACAACCTTTAAGGTTTCAGGCATGCAAATAATTAAATACATTAGCACAATAATATTGTCACGTATCCACGATCTCGTATGCTGACGATAGGACCAACAATAGCGTACTATTTACTCATCCTTTATGCATCCTAGGTGTATATGACTTTCTTCTTTCAGACGAATGCAATCGGAGTTATATTAAATCAATTCTGGTACTCATAGAACAGCATAGATTAAAAATAAGTCGATCCATAATAGAAAAAATGCCTCACATGGCTCCGGGGCGGTCGGTAAAAGACTCCTTTAGCGATCAGATGTGTTTGTGTAAAAACAAAACAAAAAAAAAACGTAAGAATCACTTTAATCTAGTTTGCTGCTTTGGAAAGGGGCGCAGCAGGGCGGAACGCGGTCCACGCTGTTTGCCAATCGCAACGCAGAGGGACTTCTGACCAATCACTATACTTTTGACTTTTCGGAAGGTGGGACCCGGAACTAATCGAGCAGTTTGTGCCAGCCTGGGGAGAAAGCTATTGTAATTTATGTGAAATTATGTGAAAAAATAAAGCGTTTTTTCGAACAACTAAGCATGTCAGCATGTTCAAGTACACCTAAAAAACAAAATAAAGACTTTGTAAAGGAGCATAATAGGACCCCTTTAATACAGCAGTCCTCTTGCCCCAAGGCTCTGCATATTTTGTGTGTATCTCTTATCATATATAACGTTTGTTCCATTTGAACATAAATGCCCTGCAAAGTGGACTTCAAAGTAGAGACCTGCAATCCCGCGGGAATCAGTGGTGTTTAAGTTCAAATCCACTCACTGCTCAAAAGTTTTGCACAGTGCTAAATATTGCATGCTTACGAATTGCAACACACAAAGTGTAGATATTTATGAAAGATTAATTGTGGATAATATCCATTGTGTTATACGAGTGAATTTAAATTGTATTTATTTATAGATGTCATATTCACACTCTGTTAAGATTCATCTTTTGTGTGAAGACGCAGCAGGCGGTAACGTAACGCAAATGTGTGAATGAATACTTCACAAAGTGAAGTAAATTTGAACGGATTTCCAGTGCTCAGGGAGTAGGAAACAATGAATACTGTGTAGGGAACATGTCAATTGGAACACAGTTCATGCACACTACACGCGACATGCAGCGACAAAGTGATGAGATCCCATATATTTCAATGGAGAGCTGGCGATTTCCAGTGCTGAGAGCGACAGGGGCCATCAGCGACCGGATGTGGGCGTGTCCAGCAACATGACAAAGTTCAGAATCTCTCAAATTTATGCAAATGAAGAGCGACTTTCGGGAGCGACCGCCATTAGGAAAGAAGACGACAGTGATCATGTGATCATTCTCCTTTCAGCTCCAGCAGTGATGGAGGAGAAATGAATTCTTGCCGTTAGCAATTGTCCTGTTTTATATGACATGTCCCTGCCCACATACAGAGACATAAATTTAAAAAATGAGGCATGGAAAGGGGTGGCCGATATCGTGGGGATTCCAAGTAGGTTTTTAATGAGCTAATAGGATTTAAAATTAGATATTACCTCTTAAAAAATCAAAACCAAAATGTGTTAAATGTATGACAACAGACAAAATCATAAATTATTAGATAGAAAATACACGTACCAAATTAAAAATAACAGTAAATGCATTAAAATGAATTGTAACCTGCTAGTCATTGCTGCTTAAGTTGCCTTGGATAAAAACGTCTGTTAAATGACGTTACTAAGCAACCAGTGATGAGAACGCCCAGTAGCGACCTCATCGCCAGACTCTGGCGACATGCAGTGACAGAAGTCGCGTTTAGTGTGAACAGGGCTTAACAAACAGATTTTCAGAATCAGGTGCATTATCTAAAGCCCCAGTCAGACTACACGATTTTTTTGTCGGTTCCGACAGTCACTGTGTCAGACTATGCGATTTTGACAGGTTAAAATCTTGTTGTGTCGTGGGTACCAAACATGTCACACTACACGTCGCTTTGCGACCAATCATTACGTGACGTCTACGACAAGTCGCACCCTACTTCCGTAAACAACAGCAGCAATGGATCCAGAAGCGGCGTTTTTTGTACTGGCTGTGTTGATCTCTGAAAAGCGCAAAAAAAAAGAAAAAAGAAAACTCGACAGTGGGCACGTTCCAGGCTTGCTCGAAGAGGACAATATGGGCTGTCAATCCTGCAAAGAGAACTTGAGGTAAAATATCGTTGTTTAGCCAGACAAAAAACGACCGTTAAACAAATAAAAAAGGCAAGCATACGGTTGCCATAGCTCCACAAAGCTTTCTTCCAATTCTTAGGTCCACCTAGTAGCAAAGTCATCTCTCTTTCGTTTATCCATGTTTAAAAGCTGTTTACGGTAGAGGTTATGTGCTCCTATTGGTCAACGTCACCCATGTGACCGAACTCGTCGTGGAGGGCCGGAAAAATATTAAACATGCTAGTCTTTCTGTGTAGACGTCGTGGAGCATCGCAGACATGTACTGGACTATGTCACACTACACGATATGAAACATTCGAATCTTGTGTCCCGACGCCCATTGTCGTATACGATTCTCCACGACACCCTACGAAAATAAAATCGTGGCAAAATCGGGCTAAAATGGTGTAATCTGACCGGGGCTTAAGCGAGACATGCAAAATATGCAGAGCAGGTAGATAGCGAGGACTGGAAACAAGAACTGCTGGCTTAGAGCATATAGGATGTAGTTATATGTTAGTTTTGAACACTAACATGTTTGAATGTTTTGATGTCTGCTATTTTGTGCCACTAAACTGAGCTTTTTTTTACTTGTGTTTTTTCACCTTAGACATGATGGCACTGAAAGAGGAGAGTGATGTACTGAATGAAATGGAAGAGAAAGATTATGATTTCATAGATGGAGAAAAATCTTTTAGTTGTTCACAGACTGAAACGACTTCCTCAAGAAAAATCACTCGAAAAACAGAAAGAAGTTATTTCACTTACCAACAGAGTGGAAAGTGTTTCAATCAAACAGAAAGTATTACAAGACACATGAGAGTTCACACAGGAGAGAAACCTTATGTCTGCCCACATTGTGGAAATCATTTCAGTCTTAGAAAAAGTCTTAAAACACATGTTAGAATTCACACTGGAGAGAAGCCTTACACTTGCCAACAGTGTGGAAAGAGTTTCACTCAACATGGACACCTTAGAGTCCACATGAGAATTCACACTGGAGAGAAGCCTTATACCTGTCAACAGTGTGGAAAGGGTTTCACTCAACATGGACACCTTGAAATCCATATGAGAGTTCACACAAGAGAGAAGCTTTATACCTGCCACCAGTGTGGAAAGAGTTTCAATCATAGACTAACTCTTAAAAGACATGTTTCATCTCACACTGGAGAGAAGCCTTATACCTGCCAACAGTGTGGAAAGAGTTTCACTCAAAAAGGAAGCCTTACCAGACACATGAAAATTCACAATGGAGTGCAGTCTTACACGTGTGATCAGTCTGGAAAGAGTTTTGATCAACATGAAAACCTTGAAGTCCATAGGGCAGCTCATAAAGAGAATTGCCACACATGCTCTGAGTGTGGAAAGTGTTTTCGTCAAAAACGGCACTTTGAAGTCCACATGAGAATACACACTGGAGAGAAGCCTTTCACCTGCCAGCAATGTGGAAGAAGTTTCAACCAAAAAGGAAACCTTGACAGGCACATGAGAGTTCACTCTTGAGAGAAGTCATTTATATGTGGTCACTGTGGAAAGAGTTTCAGAAATAAAGCAACATGAGGTTTCACACATGAGAGAATTGATAACACCAGAGAGATGCCTTTGCTGTGCCATCACTGTGAAAAGACTTGCAGAAACAAGACAATCTTGAGGTTCACAGAAGCACCTCTGATATAATTCAAAATATTTGAGTAGTAAATTTGGGCTTGGTTTACATCTGGGTTTAAAATGTCTTTTTTTTTTTTTTTTGTCCACTTTCGACCTCTTCTCTCCCCATTTTGTCAAGGGGAGGGTAAATGCATTGGATCTTTCAGATCTTATGATCAAATGAATAAAATATGTTTTCTCATGAGTAGGTCTAGGGACATTTAGCAAGAAGGAGAAAAAATATAATGAAGAAAACTTAGTAAGCAGAGCAAAAAGGAATCAATAAATTGAGAAGGGGATGAATACAATTTTTTAGTGTGATTTAAAGAGGGGTTATGGAGTAAAAGTATAAATGCATTACCAAATTAGTTAAAACAAGCAGATGATATCAAGTGTAAAAAAATTTTCAAGATTGAGCATTGATGGTAATGTGTAATAGTAAAGAGCAGAGGAATAGTGATAAAAATGGAATTGTTATGTAAGCAATGATTCTAAGTTGCAGTCAAATAAGTAATAAAATATGGAGGTGTGGAGTAATAACTGGGGTCCCATTTAGTGTAAACATTGGAAATGTTGGAGGAAATGTAATTGAAGCCAAACAAAAGTTGTTTGCCAAGTCAGGGGTGATAAATTGTTATATATCATTACGGTAATTATTATTATTATTATTATTATTATTATTAGTTCATTATAGCATCGTTTAAGGGCACTGACATCACCAAGGTTAAGCAGATTGAAACCAGTAAGATTGTGATGTGAGCATCTACAGCGCGTTAGATCGGGTACAGTTTTTGCTTTTTGCTTTACCACACTGTTAATAAATATTTCCCGTTATGCTTCTCGCTGCCCTCGAAATATTCTCAATCTCCCAGTCAACTGATACGGCCGGGAAGCAGAGACACAGACACAAGTTCTGTATTTCATACTTCAACTTTATTGGCTCAATACAAGAATATATATATATAATATATATATATATATATGAATATTAACGGATGTTATGCATCTAACTAAAATATCTATGTGCGTCATATGGAACAAAAACATTATTGGGAAATAGATCTGGGTATACAATGAGCTCTTCCTGTTATTCCAACCAACCATACATTAATCAGACAGAAACAAGTGTAATGGTGCGTTTGTCTGCGTCAGGCAACGCACCTAACGCATCTAGTTTGACGCATATACGTTGAAGCTGGCAACGCTTGCTTTTTGGTGCGTTCACACCGCACACGTCAGGCAACGCTCCCAACGCATCTAGTTTTTTGCACACTTCCCCTGAGTAAACCATGGTAAACTATTGGGACTGGACATTTTGGAATCCTCTCATGACCATGTTTCGCTAGCTAACGAAATGGGAAATAATTACGTTGAGAAAAGATTTGACATCCCGATCTCTTCAGCGATCTTCATCCAAGCAAGTTCCTTTACATTCCTGTCTTTATACAACAACGAGGACGGATCATACAATTATCTGCGTATGTTGTTGTTTTTCTGCTCCCGCTTCATTCAAAATACGTGTGTTGACGTCGGTGAGAACTCGTGAGAGCTCACGCAAAGCTGCAGAGAGCTGGACAAATTCTAACAGTTGCCTGCTTTGTTTATAAAATAAACATTATCAAGCTCTCTGCACAATTACCTATTTCCCAGTACTTAACTAAAAATGCATAGAATATAGTCAGATAAAAATTCTTCATTCTGTCCGTATATTGACAGGTCTACTCATGAAAGCATATTGAGAAGATACAAGATTATTCATAGCACGATTAATCAAAACTCGAATAAATGGAATAATACAACATATAATAAATGCAAGTATTAAAAGCATAACCACTATAGGGATTAAGGCATTTACAAACATTCTTTGCCGACCTGTAAGCCAGGCCAAGAAGCCATCCCGATTATCCCCAATTTCCCTTGCTTGTAGCTCATTAGCAATTCTAGTCATATTCTTCAAACCTTCATGAATCAAATGACCATCTTTATCATTCTCTTGGATATATGTACAACATGTTGTTCCTACAATAACACAAACTCCACCTTTCGAAAGACAGTAATGACAACATGTAATACTTTTCATTTGGCAATACTGATAAATTCGAGCACATTTTTTCTCTGGAATTTCACCTAACTTGTAATTTCCTTCTTGTCTTTCTACACAAAACAACGAATCAGGAATATAACTCACAATTGTTAATTTTGCAAACACTTGGGGCACAAACCACACTGTTGCATTTGGTCTACACATCCATTGTCCAGAAGTCTTTAAAGCCGGAATCAGTCCAGCAATACTGATGAATGCAATGCATTCCCATTCTTCTGCTGGCGGAGCATCAACAATCACACGTGGTCCAGTAGCACTATGTGTCATTTTAGTGCATTCGTAACAAGGCCCTTTCTTACCATCAGCTCTGGCTGTATAATTAGCAAATCGTCACCACATATTCGTGGCGTATGCATGTGGCGTCTCATCACCAACAAAAAAAGTATGAGCATAGGCAAACAGATTTATGAATGTGACCAGATATATGACTGGTTTTGAAGACATGGCCAGAAACTTTCAGCGATGGTGATTGTGAATTCTTGGTTCTTCTTCCTCATCCTTCGCCTATTGATTCCCCCTCAGCTCCCCGAACTCAGGCAGATGAAGAAACGGAAGGTGGATCCCCTCCTGTGGCTGGAGCAGCCTTCACTCTACTGGCATGAACCCACTGTGGTTGGTAGTCAGTCAGCACCCCGGTCCTCGTCACAGCGATGACCATCGCAGGTCCTAGGTACTTTGGCTCCCAGCTTTGGAGGTTTCAGACACTTTATCAGCACCTGTTGACCTGGAGCAAAAGGGTGAGTCTGCTTTTCTGCAGGAAGAGGGAGAGAGAGAGAAACATCACCATTTATGCTATTTTATGATGATTTATTAACAAGGTTCGGGAGGAACAAGATCAGATAATCAACCAATTCGGCAATGGTGTAATTCGTTTACCCAATCATCCTAACCAGCACAACACGTATATAAACAGACCGCCTTCTTACCTCCTTCCTGTGATAGTTTCTTTGCCTTCGGTTTGGCGTTGGCCAATATATCACAGTCACAACGACGAAACCTGTACTGGGGTTTTTGGATCATTCGTTGCAATCTGCCGGCCTTAGATTCACTTCGAACACGCCTCGCTCGACACCACTATAGTCCCGCACGAGACCCGGCTTTCGAGCGTTGGGTCGCAGCGACAAGCCTCAAACGCACCTGGGCCGCACCCTACTTCTCACCGCAGCAAACCCAACTGGCTTCCCGCTATGGCTCAACTATTCACAGCTGCCTTTTCTGGCCGTAATGCCGCATTTTGTCAGACTACCAGCTCTCGTAGCAGTCGCTAGCGCGAGACGGGCAATGTTGTTAATTACTTTTAGGTAAGTCCAGTGGTTTAGTGGACGATATACGCAGGTTTATGGCATATACACACTTTATCAGGCGGCTTTGCGTATACCCACTATTTCAAATCCCTTCTGATGCGCATTATTCACGTTAGTGTCCCGCATTATTTAGCCAAAATCATGACAGTCTACCACATCCAGTCATATGTGAATAAATATTCGCTAAAAACACCGTAAAAAAAAAAAAAAAAGGAAAAAAGACCGTGATGATGCAGTCAGGACCGTGGCGCCAGCTTGCTTTGAAATGTAAATGATGATTGTGCCTAATGCACCCGCTCCCTAGTCATTTGAATCACTACGAAAACAACACCTTACAAAGAAAACTAATCAGATTTTTACGATCAGAAATTTCTTAAACTAGCGAACCCCTGTAAACAGTCCAAGGATCCAGTTATGCATTAAAATAGAATGTTCAAAACTAAATTCATAAATGAAGCGTATGGCCACTTCCCCAGGCATTACTACACCACTGGGTAAGTCGCTAAAGGCAGGTCAGTTATTGCTAAAAAAAACGTTAAACGATGTGATGCATAATTGATGTTCATGTCATTTCGTAACCAGAACACAAACAAAATTACTAAACTTTTCTGTGTATGATTTTTCAGTAGCATTGTAGATGGGTTTTTGAATAAAAAAAATTATAAATAAAATTATGTGATGAATCATTATGCACAGACAGCACAATAAACATAACGGCAAATAAATAATGTATTTGATCATAAGCACCCATGTTCAGAATTAATAAATATATTATCTATGATGACCTAAAGCAGACAAAGTTTTAGAAGAAATGTTTGCTCTTTGTAGAAGTAACAAACCACTCCCCTTTCCCGTGACCCAAAGTTAAAATAGCGAAAACAAGTATGAGGCTGCACAGGCTCTCCAGCATTTTCTTCCATATATCCCAAGCTTCAGTGACCTACAGCTACAGCAGCTGAAACAAAAGCGAAGTTGCTTCCGCTTGCAACAAGCCTTAATATCTCAATCTTTTTCTCTTGTTTCTTCTAATCCTTTTCTTTTTCAGTGGCCTACAGCTCCCATAGCAGACGCTAATGCGAGGCCGCCTTAACTGGCTGTGCAGGCTACATGGGGTCTTCAAGATGTTACAAACCCTACTCAGTTCTCGTTATTTACAGCAGCTGAAGGAGGCATGAGGCTGTCTCTGTTTGCAACTTAGGCCCACACATCTCAGGCTTCTCCTGTTACTAATAACCTCTTTCTTTTCAGTGGCATCCAGCTCCCATAGCAGACACTAGCCCTATTTAAGTATGAGGCTACCTCTGCTGACAATTGCGGCCCATGCTCCTCTCCTTCACAGCTTTCTACTTCATTCAAAATAATGTTGTCTTTCTCCAGGTCACATTCTGGCTCTTAAGCATCAAGATGCAGCAGGCCATCAGCAAGCCTAGGCCGCGCCCCAGACTCGGCCACTCCTCACACTGCACGCTATCATGGCTTTCCTCCTATCTTTCCCATGCCTTCTATCTCCAGCAGCAGACGCTAGCTCAAAGCTGCCTCCGCTGGCCGCTCAAGACCTCTTACTCTTACCCTCCTGCTACTCCTTTTCCCTATCAGTAACCAGGGGCTAATGCATAAGTGAGGCTGCCTCCGCAAACTGTTATGGCACCGCCCTATCTTCATTCTCATCCTTCTTTTCAATCTAAACCTAACAACTTTATTCAAAGCAGTCCCACTACTTACTCCACTGAATGCCATCACTCTGGAACCACCCCCTGGGCCTAATATCATCAAGTTCCAGGTTCTTGCAAAAATTCAGAGGACTGGCTCCGGAGGCGGGCCAATCGCCAACCCCGGTACCTCACTATTCGCAACTCATATTCCCATAACTCATCCCTTAAAACCGCTTCTCGACGCGTCACTCAATTTTTATCCTCCAAGCAGTTTCTTTGGTTTTTGGAGATTTTCAGAAATTGCAATAACCTCTAAATTCAACGCCATCAGATTTACCCATTCTGGATAATGAAACTATAGCTTATTTGATTAAACAAAGACAGACCAAGAGGAAAAAAGCAACTACATTGACATTTAACCTCATTTTCTCTAATTTAACCTTATCACACCCCTTTTTCTTACTTTCAATTTGGGCATGATCAAGCAAAATTTGCACTGTACTCTCAATTCGTTGTCGACTTTAACCACCCCATTTCATGTCTTTTAGTTCCAAAACACTTAAAATCAAGTTCTCGCTCAATCAGGCATACCCGTGAAAAAAAAATAAAAATACAATAAACAAAAACCAACACAAATATCATATTAGCACAGAGAACCTACCAGCTGTCAAATTCAATTTCTTATTTAGCATCGGACGGGGCTCCCCCTTTCGGTGCAGCAGAGCTGCGGCTCCCTTCGGTCGAAGTGAGAGTCCCTCCTTCAATCACCTATTTTATTGTCTATCCAGCATCGGACAGGGCTCTCCCTTCCTGTGCAGCAGGGCCGCGGCTCCCTTCGGTCACGGTGTGAGCCCTCCGTCTGTCATTCGAAATTACGCTGTGTACTCGACGGCTTATGGGTTCTCCCTACCGGTGCAGCAGAGTCGCGGCTCCCTTCGGTCACAGCGTGAGCCCTCCATCCGACGCTCCCTGCAAGGGGGACCCTCCCTTCCGGTGCAGCAGAGCCGCAGCTCCCTTCGGAAGCAGTGAGAGTCCCTCTGTCAATCGCCTTGTGTAAGAACCTCTGTTCTGGGTCACTGCAGTTTTTCAGGTCTGTCGAGTGGATCAGCAACAAGCGCTTGGGATAGACAACATCACACCAAAGTCTAATACAAGTTGGTTTATTGTTATCTACTAAAGAAGATGGGGCAGTCCCATCTTTTATACAGCACCCTTACAAGCCTTCAGGTAGGCGGGGGTTCACATATCATTTAAGAAAATACTTCTACATATGGGAAGGAAAAATACAGATGATTCAGAGCAACTATAAGGAAGAGAGGAAGATAGTGCAGCAGCACTCAACTGGTTTCCTGCCTACAGATAACCCTGAAACAGACAGACAAAACATTCCCAGACAGACCTGTGTCATCACACTCTTAACTGAAGTAAACTGCAAAAGAGAAGAAAACTACAAAATATTAACTCAGAGAAGCTGCACTGCAAAACACATTAATTCTTATAATCCCCTCTTCCAGACTCTCCTCTAGAGTCTGGATTCTTCTCTATCCTTCTGTGGCAGTGGGCGATATCAGGCCAGGGCCGGGCTTCAGGCCAGTTTTCACGTCATAACTTGCACGCATATCGGGCTTCGGGCCTGCTTTAGAAAAAAACTTAAAAAAAAAAAAAGTTTAATGAGATTTAATGCGTGCGGTCCCCGGAAGCGCCAGTGATGCCTTACTCGAGCATAGCAGAGTATGAGCGGAGCGCGGAGTGGAGCGGTGTGATTTTGAATGGAGGAAGGAGCGGATTTTTTTTAAAGTCGGAGCGCCATGGTTTTCACTCTCTTCAAGAGCGCTCCACCACTGCTCCATCATGAGTACAATTCATGCCAATGGTCCGTAATATAACTGCATATTAAGCAGGAAATCATTTGTTAAACATGTTTAGCTTGATAGAGATGGATCACTCAAATCAGAAATAATGTGATCTGTAGGTAAAATAACTGACGAAAACGTATTATTTTCATTACAAACTTTGCACTGGATAAAGCAGCAATACTCTTTTAATGCTGACAATAATTAGCTGTGGTCGGAACAAATATTGCACACTATGTTTGAAACTCTCCTGTTATTTTATTTTATCATATTTTATGAACAGGACTGTTAAATTTCAAACATACTTAATTATTTTTTTGACGCGGAGCGGTGTTTCTGATATCAGTGAGTGAGGAGTGGAGCTGGAGCGGAGCGATTATTAAATGCAAGGAGCGCGGGGGGAAATTGTTGCAGTTCCACTCCGCTCACATACACTGCGCAGCACAGAGATTGTTGTGTTTTTGAAGTTTTCTATATTATTATTTATTCTTTATATATTTGTTCATTATTCGTTTACTTTACCACTGCGACTTTGTATGTTCCGGTTTTGCGCAGCGGAGCTGCCTGCCCTGTTCGAAATGCCTTTGTTCTGAGATGGTGATAATAAACTTTAAATCTAACATTGTGATATATTGATGTTTGTTTTATATCTGTGGATTGCATTGTAGACCAATATAGTGTAGATTTGATATATAGGTTAAATTGAGTAAACTCACTGTGGACCACATACCGCTTGGATATCGATGTCACTTAAAAAACTAAAACTTACATTTAAAAAACAAACAAACAAACACACACACACACAAAAAGCTCAAAGCATTTCTCTAAATTGTTCTGATAAAACAAATAAATAAATAAAAAATAAACTTTCTATTAAAGGAACCGTATGTAGGATTGTGGCCAAAACTGGCACTGCAATCACTTTCAAAATACTGTAGAACGGTGTTTCCCCTCCCGCTCCCCCCTGACTCGAGGTTGCCAGCGAAGCTGCAGGAGTAGGCTGCTTCAAGGAGCTTCCAATGGCAAGTAACGAGTCCTACACAGTAATTTGTTTTTCTTTTGTTAATTATGTTAATGCTTCACAAGAGATGTTTTGCGAAGTAATTATGAATCGCAAAAATTTACAGATGGCGATTAGCCAAATATTTCGTAAAGATGTACTGTATACCACATTTCAGTCGGAACATAGATTGTTTTCATACCCTGCTAGTGGTGCGATATAAAGCTTTTTATGAACGCATTTAGCACGGCCGACCGCAGAAAATCCACTGTGTAGCCTACGGAAGCAAAGTTAGCCAAACATAGATGAATCTTAACGTTACCTATCAAGGAGAAAATTAGCAACGTTGGCGTCTATCTTCAAATTCTTCTCCATTTTCAGCCGTCTCCATCTTTCAAAGGCATCTCCTATACAAATCCTTGTTTTATTTCGGACTTTGTCACGACGTATTTCGGATTCATAACGAGGTCTTTCAGGTTCCGTAACTTTATACATGTTTTATCTGACTCGTTCTTAGCAGCAGCTGTAACTAACTAGAGCTTAGCTGGCAACCCGTCTCATGAAACTCTACTGACTTTGTGATTGGTAGATAGCTGGAGGGTGGAGCCTCAGACCAAAACACAAAACGACAACAATAACATCAGTTGAGGGCTGCCACTCTCACTTTTAAATGACAATATCCTGGCCGGACCACTGTTGTCAGTGATATAAGTATTTGAAATGAACATGATTTCTTAATGTCTAGTGACATGTCAGGGCCATTTTATGATTAACTGACATAAGTTTCTTACATACGGTTCCTTTAAATACGAATCTGGTCTATTTTAATGGCTGTAACAGTATAAGCTGTTTGGCGGAAAAAAAGACGGGCTTCGGGTCGGACTCGGGCCAAAGATTTTGATAAGCTGTCGGACACGGGCCGGGCTACAGCCTGTGCGTCTCGGGCCAGGGCCGGACTAGGGCTTAGATTTAAGGCCCGTGCAGGGCTCTACCTGCCAGTGCAGCTGTGGTGCTGTTAACAAATGATGCCAGTCGATAATGCATGATGTTGTGTTGTCTCAGTAGGTCAGAGACGCCGAACTGAGGAATCATAGACTTCCAGAACCGAGTCCAGTGTGACCACATCTGATGTTCATCGGGGATGTCCTCGTTGTCCACTGATCGTTTGCTCCTGAAAGACAAATCACGTTGTATATGCATAACAGTCACACGATTTTGCAGCTGCACTGGTGCACAGAGGCCTGTCCAGCTCATCCTGTAAGTGTTGTTAACAGTGTCCCCACCACAGTACCAGTACCAGTCATCAGCCAGCACTGCACCTTTTCGCTGGCCAGGGATCTTCACAGAGCATGAGCAATTCAATGCAGGCAGTGTTCCTAGAGATGTAACAAACAGTTCTATTATTTCCCTTAGCACATGCTGCGGTGTTCTTCTCACATGAGACCCTCTCGAACCTTGGACAGTAACTTTGCAGCCACCTTTCTATACCCTGCCCTTGGTTTATTATTTGTTTAAAATTTGTAGCACTTATACCTGTCACCCTTTCACCTGATGTCCCATTAAAACAATAAGGAAACATAAAACCTTCTGGTAACACCAGGCTAACTTTTACATCAACAGTTTCAGTTTCATTTTCACTTTATGCACTACCTTCTTTCTTGCACGTTTCATTCATACGACAGTAATTATGGTACCGTTTAGTTTCATCAGTATAGGGTGTTGTTACCCTCTTTACACACCTAGGAGACCATACATACATTTTCCCTGCATAATATGTACAGAACACAGTAAAATTGGGGGGTTCACAGTTATAGACAAATGGTTTCAAGGATATAGTTATTGTGGTGCGGAATAATTCTTGACACACCACACATGATTCATTGGTCAGTTGACGCGCTGTCCAGTTGGGGTACTGCCAGAAGTGGTTTCTTTTGGCCTCCTCCTTTGAAGCGTTGGGTACCATGAGTCCAGCTAGGACAATACAGATTATTGCTCTGGAAAACAAAAACAGTTAGTACTTGTAATACATTGTTCTTCATTTCAAGGGTTTCACTCTGGTTGCATGAATCCACTGTGGAAAAAGATCAGTTAAAACAGCAGTTCTGGTCACAGCTAGTATCTCTGTAGGCCCATCATACAGAGAGTCATTGAGGCCCCCGGTTTTTAGTTTCTTTATCAATACTTGATTGCCCACTTCAAAGGGGTGTGAGTTAGCTTTAGGGATCTCAAGATGTTTCATGTTAACCCTTTCCCAGAACTCAGTAAATTTTTCTATTAGGCCTACAGAGTACTCAGACATATGATCAGTTAACACCACACCTATCCCTACCATTACGTGGCACCAAGGGATGGGGAAAGGTCCATCACCACCTCATAGGGTGATAAGTTATCTAAATTTGGCTGAGGCATCATTCTTAGGTCTGCTAAGACAATTGGAAGGACCCTTGTCCAATCGGATGTATTCATACTGATCATTGCTTTTCTTATCTTTTGTTTAATGGTCCTATTCTTCCTCTCAACGAAAGCTGAGCTTTGAGGATGGAAGGGTATATGTAGTCTCCAATCAATTTGTAACTCTTTCGCCAATTGCTGCGTTACTTTTGATGTGAAAGGTGTGCCCTTATCCGAATCTATTGATACCGGGATACCATATCTGGGTATGATTTCTTTGGTTAAAAACTGCACGACCACATTAGCGTTTTCTTTGGCACATGGAAAGGCCTCTACCCACTTAGAAAATTTGTCCACTAGCACCAAGAGGTATTTAAAAGGTCCCCTCTTGGGCAAGTGTGTGAAATCAACCTGCCATTCAGTAAATGGTTGGTTAGGCCTCGGCAGGTGTTGATGTTTTGCTGGAGGTTTGCTCATATTATTTTTAGCGCAAGTTAAACATCTGTCAAGAATGTCATTAACCGTTTGCGGTAATTGGTCGACGCAAAATAAATCTATCTAGTACCCCTCTTCGGCCGCGATGAGTGATACCATGAAATTCGCGGACGAGAAACGGTAAAACAGACGTAGGTAAACACAGTCGACCCTCCTTGTCACGCCAGAGGTCATCAGGTCCCTGAGACGCAGAAAAAACTGACCAGAATTGACGGTCAGATTCACTTGCTGCTTTCTGGACAGCGACAAGGTCAACATCTGGAATTAGTGATTACGTCATTTTTGAGGTTGACACTAGAGCTACATTAACATGGGCTTGGAGGCCCCTCTTGAGCAGCCGTTTTTGCATTTAGGTCAGCCAGTGAGTTACCCTTAGCCTCATCTGTGTATAAATTCGAGTGACCCTTTGTTTTTACTATAGCTAATGAGCGAGGTAGACAAGAGGCCTCAATAAGTGTTTCAACAAGATGCTGTCGAGATTCCCACATTTGGGGAATTCGCAAGGGTTTGGGTTGTTGTTTACTGAAGAAAATTATTTGCAGTTTCATCAGCAGAAGTCTCGATGGAGTGCAGACAGCGACTGAGTGCAGATAGAGACTGACACACACACACACACACATAGAGGCTTTATCTATCTTCAAGGTTGTCTTAGCCAGGCAAGCCTCTTTATCAGTGTGTTGGACACACACACATTTAGGTCGATCATTTTCTGGTTTTAGGCAGGGAACAGCCTCGAGCAGACGCGTCTCATCAGACTTATTACCCATTTTTGACATTATTATGAATTTATAATCTGCGCCAGTGAAATGGCTGTGACACGACAATTTTATCAACATTTCCACGAAGTGTAATGGTTTGTCCACTTCTGGTAACATGCTCAAAATGTCTTTCAAAGTCGAGACGGATGGCGGAGTGATCTCTATGTGGCCCTGTTGTTATCCATAAATGAGCTTCATTTATTTTCTCGACGGGCGCTGGTGGGGGCGCGGCGAGCTGCGGAAGTAAGTGCGGGCGCGCTGCGCGCAGGTATGTTAGGCGCGGGCGCCGGATAGTGTGGCAGCGTGCACGGCGGGAGTGAAGAAGTAGACGGTACTTCTGGATAGAGTTTAGCTGCTTTCTCTAATTTGGTTTTCTGTAACTTCGACTCAGCCTCAGCTTATAATTGTTTCTCTTTTTTTCCTGTCGGCTTTTTCGGAACCACATTCCTGACAGATTTTGGCAGTGAAATACCCTGTTTATCATTCCATACAGTTTGCATTTTTAACCAAACATCATACCCGTCTTTCATATATTTTTGGTCCCATTCAGGGTCACCTTCGCCTTTATATGTCAATCGAAAAGCTTGTGCCATATGATTTGGGTCAAAAGAACCCATTCGCGGATATGTAGGATACATCCCATTGGCTTCGGTCCAACCTGCTAAATTATTCACCCATAAATTTGTATAAAAGCCCCAACTACATCTATTCATCCAATCATTTGGTGTTTCGCCAGGATTTGGTTTAGGATAGGTGGCTCCCATGATAGATATACAGATATATACAGATATTCACCTCACCACGGGACAGACCGAAACTCGTGACCCACACTTTTGCTTTTAATTTATTTGAGCGCGCTCTCTCAGTTTTGCTGAGAATATTGCGGCGGCCTTCAGATAGGCAAACTATACTTCGCCTTACCTGGTCCTCGCAATGTATTTGCGGCAGCCTTCAGATAGACAAACTATACTTCATCTTACCTGGTCTGCGCAATATCTAGATAGACAAACTATACTTCATCGTATCTACTCACAACACGAACAATAATGTAACTAATCAGGTAGACAAACTATACTTCATCTTACCTGATCAGAGACATCACGTCGCGGTCACCAAATTGTTAGAACCTCTATTCTGGGTCACTGCAGTTTCTCAGGTCTGTCGAGTGGATCAGCAACAAGCGCGCTTGGGATAGACAACAACACACCAAAGTCTAATACAAGTTGGTTTATTGTTATCTACCAAAGAAGATGGGGCAGTCCCATCTTTTATACAGCACCCTTACAAGCCTTCATGTAGGCGGGGGTTCACATATCATTTAAGCAAATACTTCTACATATGGGAAGGAAAAATACAGATGATCCAGAGCAACTATAAGGAAGAGAGGAAGATAGTGCAGCCGCACTCAACTGGTTTCCTGCCGACAGATAACCCTGAAACAGACAGACAAAACATTCCCAGACAGACCTGTGTCATCACACTCTTAACTGAAGTAAACTACAAAATATTAACTCAAGGAAACTTCACTGCAAAACACATTAATTCTTATAGTTACAAAGAGGGTTTGCTGGCAAATTTGATTTATAACTCTTTTGACTATTGTAATCAGTGTCTTGTTATATTGTTTGTGTATTTATTCCTCTTGAAAAATCATTGAAACACTGTCAGGGATCTTATTTTTCTTTTGCTATTTGGGTAAACAAGGACACGACAATATATTTGTCACAGTTTCTATTTACCACTTCAGAAGTTTACAAAACGCTGACTACAATTTCTGAGAACCCCATAAATGTGAAAAGGATCTATACACAATCAAAGTCACATAATAAAAAAGGTTCTTGTCAATCTTTGCATGAATTTTGTCAGTTACTTGCAGAGTTAAGAATTTGAGATGTCTTAAATCATTTTTATTTGCCAGAAGGACGGTTTCTGCCAGGATACTCCTCAATTTCTTCCTCATACTATAAACGTTAACTAGAAATACATCCACCAGAAAAACAACAAAAAAATGTTATGTATTAGTTTTTATGATACCGTCCAAGCCCACTGGGTATCAAGCCCCACTGGTCCAGGCTGGTGTTTTTGGGCGATCCAGCTACTTAATCACTCAAGAACAACTTGGATTCCTGCTCTCATGTGGATTTGCAGCTTCAGAGATTTCTAAAATCCTGGATGTGTCAGTCAGTACAGTTAAACGGAGATTGAGGTATGAACAACCATTTCATACATGCATAGTAACTTTTCACTTATTGCTAATGTTTGAAATGTCCTTTAGTTTTTATTTTTATTTTTTTTTATATGTCAGTATGTTTAGTAAGACAGTAAGACACATTCTGAGGTGCAGTGAGTGTCTGTGTGTTATCTGATTATCCATTCCAAATCACTTTCTATGACATATGACATTACATTAATATTGCATTAACAGACTTGCCTGTTCCACAATACCATTCAATTACTGTGTTTTATCTCTCTGTTTTTCTTTTCTTCTCACCTGTAAAGCTGCTTTAAAACAATATTCATTGTTAAAAGCGCTATATAAATAGAATTGAATTGATCTGAATTTAATAGTCCAGTCATTCTGGTCAGTTCTGTGTGTTGCAGGTCCCAACTTGCTGTGGCACATTGATGGAAACCACAAGCTGATCAGGTAGATGTGGCTGATCAATTAATTGAATTTGGAATTTCCATGGAGCATTGAGAATAGCTGGATGGCTGAAACGTCTGCTCTTGCTCTTTTAAAAGAGTTGTTTCTTTTTGCTAAAGACTTTGTCTATTTTTTTCAGAGTGCAAACCACCTACAGCTTCTTTCATGGCCTGTGTTTACAAAACATTAAAGTCACCGTGACATTGAAGTTACACTATTTTCCATATTTTGACCTACAGTACTGTGCAAAAGGCGCATCAGTATTTTCGCCCAAATAAATGATTTTAGTTGATTACATAACAAACACAGGTTTGTTAGGAAACAGAGGAAACAAAGCATACATATAGGTGGTTAATTTCACTAGGACTAGTATTATTGCACAGTATGCACGGATAAGCGCAAATAAGGAATTTTTTAAAAGGAAAGAATTAGGAGGTAAGGAAATATTTCTTTATTTTATTCAAATGGATTCATATGAATGCATATGGAGATCAGCATTTTTTTTTACAGCTGCCAGACCACACAGAACACTTTGAGTGTGTGTTAGAAATCTGGAATGGTGAGAAAGCATAGTTCTTGGTATGTTTTTGTCTTTAAAACTAAATTTTAGGTGTTAGCAGGCAAAGTTTAAATCCTGTCAGACTAAGAATGTTCATGCATTATGTCTGATGGCAGAGAACAGGTGTCTCTTGTGGCTGTTTGAACACATTCAACTACATGAGTGCCGACACTATGAACACTTTGAATATTTTTGTTACAGAGTTAACATAATATAAACCTTATAACATAGACGATAAATATTTTTTAAAACAGATAAGGTATTTATTTCCTTTTCATTTATCCATTATAACATTTATTTAAATAAGATAAATAAAAGCAAATGTAAAAAAAAAAAAAAAATTACTTATACTTGAATATTGTACTGATGGAACAATACAGTTGAAAACATTGAGCACAGCTGAGTTATACAATTAAATTTATTAATTCATTATATTAATGTATTGCATGCCAATTTAAGATTTAAAGCAAAATGTTTTAATGCTAGAAAACCAATGGTGTTACGGAGGGAATGCTCAGGAAAGTGAAGAAAACTTTCACTAATAAACAATACCTATTTGATTAATATACCTAGGTATATATAAATGTAAGATGCAGATATTTATGTGCGTGGGCTACACAAGAAAAGGACAAATTAACAGAAACAGCCTTGCACGACCATTATTTCCCCAAATAAACCCTCAACTGTTGTCTAGGCAACACCTCATGTGCATTGTGATGACTGGCCCCACAGAACTGAGGGGCGGGGTGAGCAGAGATTCATTTCAATTAAAGGGCCAGGTACTGATATCACTTGAAGAGAACAGAGGCATTTTTTACCATGTAAAATTAGTGTTTCTACAATACCATTGAGAATTTTTTAATCAAAGTATATTACAAACTTTTCATTTGGACCCTAAAGCATCATATTAACTTGTGAAAAATCGGCATCCGATGACCCTTTAATGTACTAAGAGAAGAGAGCACTGGGCAACCTGACCCCTGAGGTTCCTTATGGGTGCAAATGGAGACAGGTCTGGCTGGTAGCACCTCATTAGTGGCCATGTGATTCTCCAAGTTAGACAAGACTACAGCTATATATATGCATCTATAACTACAAAATTAAATAAATGTTAAATGAACATAAAAAAACAACAACTGTGGACATAAACGTCATAAACACATGATTGATTGAATAAATGAAAGAATGAATGAATACATTTGGAAAATGTAATAATATGTAATTAATATTATAAATATTACAATTTGTAAATATAAATATACTTTAATATGTATTTCACCAATAGAAAAACTCTTAATACCACTGACATAAGTTTTATTGTTCATATGTGTTTCCATGTAAATATCAGGGCACTTTTTGGATCACAGACAGAGAAGCGCGTGAACAGGACTTTTATTTTTTGATGTAAAAAAAAAAAAAAAAAAAATGACGTCATAGGGCTGCGGCGCGCTCCTGCATCAGTGAATGGTTTCAGTTGAAGAAAGGTCTGTACTTTTAATCATTTAAAGTGTTTAAATTCATACAACGCGTTCAGTCTATTATATGGTTTACAAGCGATTTAGACTGCATAATTATTGCGTGTAACATTGGTATATTTAATCTAAAAATGAGCGTTATTTTGTGAGTAACGCGCCTCCACAGATCAGTCTGATTTCTCTCTCTGTAGTGATTCAGATCATAAACACGAATTACAAACTCCGAGTCAATTGAGTCAGTTGATTCACAAAATGATTCACTGTTTCGAATCGCTGCACGCTGAGAGACCTGCTGCTCAAAACAGTGAAAATACAACCCAGATAGCACACATACGTTGGGCCGACGTCGTCCCGACTTACAAAATTCCATCGGCGCGATGTCGCTCCGAGATCGTTTGCTAATCGGCAAGACGTCGCCGCGATGTCGGCATTTAATCGCAAATGCTGTCCGGCCGACATTCGGCCGATGCAGCTTTAAATCCCCGCTGCTCTGCGTGGGCGCGGTTCACCGGCGTTTCTCTCATTCCTATTCTAACTTACCACCCGCGGCAGGAGCCGCTGGTTTATAATAAAACAATACACACGACACCACTCTCAATAACGGTTGCTTGTTTATTAACATTTTCAAGGTAGACATTAAACATACAAATACATTTACATTTATCAGATATATTTGTATCAAAAGTGACATACAAATGAGAATCATTCACTCTTTCAAAGATTAACCACAGCATTTGCAGTAAAACCATAGTAAAAACTAAATCAATATTGTTTCTACAATAACCGTTTAACAATGACTGTTGCATTAAAACCACAGTAAGTACAAAACCATTACTACAGTATTTGCAGTAAAACCATAGCAACCACATTTATTATGATTTTAAAAAACTATGGTTACTACAGTCATGCTTACCACAGTTTTACTGTAGTATTACTACAATTCAACTATAGTAGAACCATGGCATCAAAACCTTATGAACTAAAAAAAAAAAACTTGTTTACTATACTTATAGTTGCTACAGTTTTGCTACTGAAAAACCATGGTTAACTGCTCTATAATTATATACACATTTCATAATACTTATCATTTCAAAGTAGGTTTACAGAAAATCCATTTTTCCAAGGTTACAATGTAAAAAAAAAAAAAAAACTTTAATCAGCCAGAGGTGATTGAGACTTACTGGGAAAGATCTTTTAGCAACAAAGAAATGTCCATATGACAGCAGCTCAAAGATAAAGGTAATTATCTATTTTTATTGCCACATCAGAATCTAATCTATCTTCATGGCAAAAACCGATGTACAATATTACAACAAAATAAAAACCGAGCAAACAAGCAGTTAAAATGTTTTAAGTTATATGATACAAATTTTAAAATCTTTTCTAATAAAACCTTACTAAAGTATCTAGTGAAGTGTTCAGTTAAACACAATCCTTTAACATTATTAAAGGGTAAGTTCAACAATTTTTAATCCACTTTGTATGTTACAAAGTTGTTAATATATATAAAAGTTGTTTATTCTTTCTCAGAGATACCCTGTTTATTTGTCAGCAAACTCTACTGCATGACGCAAAACACAGTATTTTGTCATTTTGTTGATGCAAAAAGTGTTTTTGTCAAAACTCATCATATCATTATGAGTCATCCTGCAGAGTGTTGCTTACAGTATAAGTAAAAAGGGATTTATAGGTACACATAACTCATTTACAGATATTAGAAACACTGCAATAATACAAAGCGGGTTGAAAATTGATACCCTTAAAGGCAATATAAGGATAATATTTCACAGCTTTGTATGTCCATGTACAGCTGGCATCATCTGAAGACTTGAGTGTTGCGGTCTTCTGAAGTCTTC
Organism: Garra rufa; assembly: GCF_049309525.1. Lineage (NCBI taxonomy): Eukaryota > Metazoa > Chordata > Actinopteri > Cypriniformes > Cyprinidae > Garra > Garra rufa. Next base: position 70,322,117 of record NC_133361.1, read on the forward strand.
ACAAGTAAGGCTGGATCTGATCTTGAACTGGCGTAACCTCTGGTAACCTTGGGATGGGCATCCAGAGAAAGAAACAGGAAAGCAAAAGGAGAAAGATTAGTATAGCAGCTGTTCATATTATTTCAGACCAAAGATGATTTATTTAAATTACATATAACTGTAGTGCAATGTTATGTGAATGCTTAGCTAAAAATGTGTATTTTAAATTAATTTAAACAAAAAGATTGTACCTGACCCATGGACATTATCAGAAAGACTGTTTTAAAGTTAAAGAATTAAATACAAAAATGTTGCAACTTATACTTTAGTGGATTTTGGTATATCCTCACTATTATCAATTTTTTATTATCAGAGTTTTGTAACCTCATTACAGGCCAAGTATTAATGCCTGTATTTGTGCTTATTGTGATCTGGTTTAATCACAATAATGATTTTTGTAGAAGCAAAGGTAAAAATATTATTTGCCCTCAGTATTCAGGGAACAGACACAGTCTCTACAGAATGGACTACATATGCCACAGTATCATTTTAAGGGTTAGTTCACCCAAAAATGAGAATTCTGTCATTAAAGGAACACTCCACTTTTTTTGGAAATAGGCTCATTCTCCAACTCCCCCCGAGTTAATAAATTGAGTTTTACCGTTTTGAAATCCATTCAGTCGTTCTCCTGTTCTGGCGATATCACTTTTAGCATAGCTTATCATAGATCATTGAATCCTATTAGACCAATATCATCGCGTTCAAAAATGACCAACGAGTTTCCATATTTGTTGTATTTAAAACTTGACTCTTCTGTAGTTATATCGTGTACTAAGACCGGTGGAAATGCAAAGCTGTGAGTTTCTAGGCTGATAAGATTAGGAACTACACTCCCATTCCGGCGTAATAGTCAAGGAAGTTTGCTGCCGTAATATGGCCGAAGCAGGCGGAGTATTATCAGAAATGAGTTCCCAGCTAGTTTAGCATTTGCACATGTGCTGCGTGGTATTACTGCTCCTGCTTCGGCCATATTACGGCAGCAAACTTCCTTGACTATTACGCCGGAATGGAAGTGTAGTTCCTAATCTTATCAGCCTAGAAACTCGTAGCTTTGCATTTCCACCGGTCTTAGTACACGATATAACTACAGAAGAGTCAAGTTTTAAATAGGAGAAATATCGAAACTCGTTGGTCATTTTTGAACCCGATGCTATTGGTCTAATAGGATTCAATGATCTATGCTAAGCTATGCTAAAAGTGATATCGCCAGAACAGGAGAACGGCTGAATGGATTTCAAAACGGTAAAACTCAACTTATTATCTCGGGGGGAGTTGGAGAATGAGACTATTTCCAAAAAAAGTGGAGTGTTCCTTTAATTCCTCACTCTCATGTCATTCTAAAACTGTTAGACCTTTGTTCATCTTCAAATCACAAATTAGGATGTTTTGGATGAAATATGAGAGCTTTCTGACCCTGCATAGACAGCAAGGGCCCAACCACGGTCAAGACACAGAAGGGTAGTAAAAGCATTATTAAAATAGTCCATGTGACATCAGCGATTCAACCTTCATTTTATGATGCTACAAGAATACAAATTTAGTTTCTTTTGTGCACAAAATTACTCTCATAGTTTCATAAAATTACAGTTAAACCACAGATGTCACATGGACAATTTTAACAATGTCATTACTACCCTTCTCTGTCTTGACTGTGGTGGTTACCCTCACTGTCTATGCAGGGTCAGAAAGCTCTTGGATTTTATCAAAAATATTTTAATTTGTGTTCAGAAGATGAACGGAGGTCTTACGGGTTTGGAACAACATGGGCATGAGTAATTAATGACAGAATTTTCATTTTTAGGTGAACTAGCCCTGTAAGTGAGAGGTACATCATAACTGTAATGTGCACTACCTTTCAAAAGTTTACGTCTTTGAAATAAGTCGCTTCTGCTCACCAAGGCTGCATTTATTTGATCAAAAATGAAGTAAAAACAATAATATTGTAAAATATTATTACAATTTAAAGGGATGGTTCGGAGTAGAATTGACTTCGTTGCTATGCACTCCGAAGCCCATCTAAATACCCCATCCAGAGTTTTTTTTACCTTAGTCGAACATTTATGGAGATATTAGAGTTTTTCAAACTGCTTGTTACAGGAGTGAATGGTACATGTAATGTATCTCGTAAATTGCACCACTAAACGTGCAAGTAATCTTACCAAACTTGTACAGTAGTGTAAATAGGTTATGTACTCACAAAACGCTGCATCAGAACATTTGTAAGTCCACCGTGAGTGTTTTAAAAACACGTTTTACCCGAGAACTACTAGTCTCAGAAACTACAAGTCGACATCACTTCCCTGGTTTGAAAAAAGCTCATTAAAGTCCTCCTACTACATCTGTGTGCATGTCAACTTGTAGGAGGACTTTTACGTGCTTTTTTCAAACCAGGGAAGTGACGTCGACGTGTCGCCATTTGTAGTTTTTTCGACTAGTAGGGATCGGCTAAAACGTGTTTTTAAAACACTCATGGTGGACTTACAAATGTTCTGATGCAGCGTTTTGTGAGTACATAACCTATTTACACCACTGCACAAGTTTGGTAAGATTACTTGCACGTTTAGTGGTGCAATTTACGAGATACATCACATGTACCATTCACTCCTGTAACAAGCAATTCGAAAAACTCTAATATCTCCATAAATGTTTGACTAAGGTAAAAAAAACTTCGGATGGGGTATTTACATGGGCTTCGGAGTGCATAGCAATGAAGTCAATTCTACTTCGAACCATCCCTTTAACAACAGATTTTTGTGAATATATTGTGAAATTAAATTTCTTTTTATCAAAGCTGCATTTTCAGCATCATTACTCCAGTCTTCAGTGTGACATGATCCTTCAGAAATCATTCTAATATGCTGATTTGCTGCTCACAAAATATTTTTAATTTCTAATTATCAATGTCTTATCATTATCAATTATCAAAAGTTAAAGGAAACATTTATGTTTCAAACAAATGCTGTAAATTAAAAAAGAAACTTTTTTTATTCATCAAAATATCCTCCTGCATTAAGTCAAACACATGATTAATGATTTCTGAATGATCATGTGACCCTAAAGACTGGAGTAAAGATACTGAAAATGTAGCTTTGCATCACATAAATAAATTACTTCTCTAACTATATTAAAATAGAAAACAATCATTTTAAATTGTATTAATTTCACAATATTACTGTTTAACTGTATTATTTATCAAATACACACAGTTGTGGTGGGCAGAAGAGACTTTACCATACCAAAACTTACGAAACAGTAGTGTATGTTTGATATTTTACTTACTAGACAATGGTTTACAGCACTTTGGAGAAGAAGGTTCACTCTGAGTCTGCTGATGTGCCACAGGCCATCATCATGGAAGAATCTAGGAACAAAACATTTGTCACAGAGACCACAATATTTAGTATGCAGTTGGTGGTTTATTAGAAGAAAACAAGTTAAAGTACAGGTAAAATGCAAAAAAAAAAAAAAAAATACTATTAGATAACAGAATATGTTTTTAGTTTTAAGTAGAGTTACATTTGGCTGTGAAAAGCTTCTTAAAATTACTATAATAATTAAATATTTAATTTTGTAAAAGACATTAACAGACACATGGTTATATAGGATAAATATATTGTGAAAAATGCTTAGTTATTTTTATGAGCTTCTTCGGTTCACCTGTATTTCCTGCTTCTGTCAGCACCTCTCTTAAAACATTTTGAAACCTTGGAGCTTCCCTTCTGTTGTGGAGGCTTTATTTCTGTCCCCCTGAAAGAACATATTTTGTCAGTATGCGTTTACCGTACAAGATCAAGACGCATTTGAACTTGGCAGCCATTAAGGTTCAATAAATGAGACTACTTCCAATAACCCATAGACTATGCTGCCTTCATGTGATATGGGAAAGATGATGCTTTCCACTTGTGAAGTGGAAATTACCAATGTGTCGTGTTCAGGTGCTTTTGTTGTCGTAGTGTAGAGAAACATGGCGGACTCGCAATTTGTCCACACATGTTACTTTGGTAAAACAGACCAAATAAAATAACATGAGAAAATTGCCTCCTTCAGAACACTGTACCGCAAAGCACCCTACTGGAGGCGAGCCACGACAAGCTAGCATCTTCTCTTAACGGTATTTTTAAAGACAACACTACGTTTAAATAGCGACGTTATTAAAATCCTTTATGCCCCAGCATTATGGGGGCTACAAACTAACCAACTAAACAGCAGAGAACTTTTAACATCATGCAATGCTTATCATTCAGTATAGTTTCGCTGCTGTCCGCCATGTTGAAAGGTCAAAGTTTATCCCATCTCGGCAACTCGGGTATCATAAAAAATTTCGAGCTTTCCAGTGGAAATTACAACGTGAGTGGGTGTTCATGTGCAATTTAGATGTCGGATTTTGGTATTTACCATAATTACGATAGCACATGAAGGCAGCAAAATTGTCAGCAAAAAAGCCAAAAGTTTCATAAACAAGACCTCAATCTCTAGAGTTAGCATACTTCATCTGTGAGATGCTAACAGACTTTTTCGAAGACATTAAACCATTTCTACAAAGTAAATATTCAATAGAAACGCGTCAATTACAAGTAAGGAACAGTTTTATGTATTAATTGTGTGATTTTAAGCACTAAACTTACCTAAAAGCAGTGACAACAGCAGCGAGAGACGGAGTTTTGTGTCAGGTGTCTTGCTGCAGCCCCGTGTCCATGGCAACCTCTCCAGTGTAAACTTAGACATTCAACAAATTAAAATACGTCAAAGTCACGCAGTATTTACAAAAGTAAACATCTAGAATTGAAACATTACATTATCAATCTAGTCTCATTCAATCATTATCCAACAGACTATTAGTTTAAAAAGGAACCACAACAATAGCTGGCTCACCGTAGAGACGGAGACTTTCTGGCAGCCTGTAACAGAGTGAAAAACACGACGAAAAACGTTAGTTAGGACAAAGTAGTGTAACACTACTGAAATAAAAACTAAAAACAAACTCTGAACTAAGCTTTTTGCTGCTCAGTGTCTAACGTTAGCTCGTCCCCTCAGAGAAACAGCTGGAAACACAGTAAAATAAAATCCATTAGCGTTAGCTAAACAAGTTAACCTTATTTGGAAACGAGCCAAAGTCTCAAGTAGGGCTCACGCAAAGTCTTTTACCTGTACTACAGTGCACCAAGCGCCTTACTAGTTATAAAGTGTCACAAAATTAACAAAATAATATATTTTTTCCAATTAAACTCAAGTGAAAACTTACCTGAAAGCCACCTGAAAGCCACCTGAAAGCCACGGATGTCGCCGGAGGTGTAGCCATCTCTCTGGTGGGTTGCTAAGAGACGAGTAACCGTACAAGTTCAAACAGAAAAACGCGGCATCGGCCTTCTGTCGTGAGCCGACTCAGAGCCGACCTTTGATGAGCTGGCAAAGTAGAGCACTGACCAAATTACACCCGCCTACGCCTGGCCGATCCTTTTTAGATCTTAGAGTTTACGAGGCCGACGTTCTGCTTACGGGCCGACATCGGCCCGACGTATGTGTGCTGTCTGGGAACGAGGACAAACTCAAACATGTGACAACTTTTACAAACAACTGCAAACGTTTTTGTTATTGTAATGACAATCTTTAAATACAATAGCTTTTTTTTTTAATATGGATCAATTAAATGTAATATAGGCTACTAAATGTTGAAGTTGAAGTTTTGAGTGTTTGTCTAATCAGATAATTAGACTCCCTTATTAGTGCACTGACTACTGAACTAGAGCTGATTGAGATGCACACATTTATTTTTTCCTGTTAAAAATTGTCATCTTAAACAGGACAAAGTTTCCAAACACGAAAGAGAAAAAAAAAAAACGTCTGGTGAGGCAACTGAGATCCATGCAACATAAAGATGGCGTTTATTAAAGAGGAGAGTGAAGACATGAAGATTGAAGAAACATTGAGAGTCAAACATGAAGATACTGAGGAACAAACAGGTTGGTTTTCATTCTCAAAGCTGAACTGTCCTCTACATTTTCTCAATTCATTTGTCTTTGGCAGGTGTTTTTCTACAGTTTGCCCTCTTGTAGATCTCTTTTTTTTTTTAAGGATTTCAGCTTCATTTTTTTCTTAGAGTTATCTTAAAGACCATTTTTCACTCATAGTGCTCTGATTTAAAAACAGCATTTAAAGAATTGTGTGAAATCAAATATTTATATGTTAATATTCACTGCTAGGATTGAGTAATGTTTTCATATGAAATAGGTAAATAAGGGTTGTGTTCATGTGGTCTAACTTGCTCAGATGTAATGATTACGTATGTGAAATAAAGTCTGGTCGTCGCTTTCACTCGACTAGTTCTGCCGCCTTAATAGTTCAATGAATGTTAGTTTATGAGAAGAGTCAACTAATATTTTATTAGTTGGTCAGTCACAGAAAAAAATTGTCCATGTCAAAAAACGTTAAAGAGATCGTTAACATCTAGGACTAATTCCAGTATATCAGGCAGGGGAAAAAAAACATTTGCGCCTATCATTCATCAACCTCACATCTGGCTTATCATTTGAAAGTGAAGCATGTAAATAAGCAGCGGACCGCTTCATCTGGTGACTCAAGCTGGACTGAAGCACACACCAGTTTATCAGCCGCCTCAGTATTTAAGCTGCTTTTTCTAACATATAGGCTGGGCAAATGCTGGGGTTGTGTGATGTTTGTTTCAGAGAGGGGTGTTAGGGGTGGGTTTTACATTAGCACTGGTCTGACAGTGGAAGTGCCGTTTGATTGTGGGCTTGCGGTTTGAGGTGCAAAGCCGTTGACCCTGTCCAGCTCATTGTTAGCCCTGGTACGCACTGGCCCAAACTGGCTATTGTCAACATGAGTGTTAAAGGAACACTGTAGTGTACATGTAGTGTATCTCGTAAATTGCACCTCCCTTTTGCAGCCAGTCTCTAGCGGCCAGTCAGTGAATTGCAGTTTAAGCCACTTCCATGTTGGTTTCAATTGAGAGAGCGGGAGGTTGCAGCTTGAAGACGCTGCAGGCAGTGGCGTGAAGTAAATTTCAAAGGGTTTCCAGTGTTTAGGGAACAATGAATACTGTGTAGGGACCATGTCAGTTGGAACACAGTTCATGCAGGTGTGTTATCTAAGAGAGACATGCAAAATATGCAGAGTAGGTGGAGCTTGAGGACTGGAATTGAGAATTGAGGGCATATAGGATTTAGTTTTGTGTTAGTTTTGACACTTTACATCAGGGCTATTCAATTTGCGGCCCGCCAATCATCTTCGTCCGGCCCGAGGGAGCAGCAGGTGGCTTGAATGGTTTTTGCACTAACTCATAAGCGCTGCTATTTCTGTTTCATATGAGAAACATTAAACAGCAAAAGAAGCGAAAGAGAAACCAAAGCGCGCCATGTTTGAGCTGCGCAGCGCTGACCATTTATCAGCTCGGTCCGCAACACAAACACGCTTGTCCAAGCTCAGAACAGCCTCAGGAACCAAAGTTGATTTGATTTGTTGATTTCGAGATCCAGTGAAAAGTGTTTGAATTCACCCAGAATGATTTAATGTTGCTGAAAGATCAGTGAGAATCATTCAAATTCTGCTCAGAATTCTGTTATTAACAGCGCTGATGTAGACTATGTCAAACAACCAGAAGTCACACCAACTTAAGCAAAGTTGAATGTCAGTATTCATTTCAGATTTTTTTTGAGAGAGAAATTCAAGCACTTTCCAATGACTTTCAAGCATTTTGCACAACCATTTTAAGCACTTTAAAGCTCTTATGACTCAATTTGAATGTTATTTTGATGGCCAAAATATACTTTGTAGTAAACAAACACTTATGTAAAATTAAAAACATATAACCAGTATATGGCAATAATAATTTGTATATTTTATGCATATACAATTTATAGTTTATGTGAAGATTGTTTTAAAATCACCTAAATTTAAAGCTGTTATATATTTCAGAGCTTATTAAATGTTGGGCTTTCAATTCTACTGTTATGTTGGATGGACATAATTAATATGTAAATCTGAGAGAAAAAAAAAATTATTTAAAAGAGACACCAGTAGCAATATTGCTAACAATTCTTCATTAATAAAAGGCTACTTGGTAAAAACATGCTATTAAAGGGATAGTTCTAGCATTTAAGACATGAAGTTGTATGCATTCCTTATCAGCACTATAGTGTATACACACTGACCCACACTGCGTTCACCTCCCTGGTCAGAGTTCTGGCCGCTGGAAGTTTTTCAAGAAAGTAGTCACGGTTAGTTTCCGGGGCCTCAAAACTGTGCGTTTTTACGTGAAAAAAATATATGCGTTTCAAAGCTTGATATATTTACATCACAAAAAACACTCCTGACAAAAATCATACCTCAGTTTTAATCGGCACTATATTCTTTCCGTTTCCATCAATCCGCGCTGCTGTCAGTTCGCACGTTCCTTTCAGCTGTTGATAGCGCGACTCGCTGACAACATGTCTGACTACGAAACTTCTGATGATGAAACCAATTTTAGCACAATGTCAGACGGAACAGACGATATATATATTTTTATATTAGACCTCGTTTCACGTGATTTCCACAGGAGTCTAAACATCAGATTGTTTACTGTACAGTTTAGACATGGGATCTCCAGTCCTCGTGAGCTACTGTCTTGCTGGTTTTAGTTTTTCTCTGATGCAACACACCTGACTCAAATCAACGGGTAATTAGCAGGAATGTCTCATTTGAGAAAGGTGTCCTGTCATAGGAAAACATCGAGCTGCAGGAATGTAGCTCACGATGACCGGAGTTGGAGATACCTGGTTTAGACCTACCTGTATGTGACTTCAAGCACACTTATAAACACGATGATACCGACGCACGTTCCGCATAGTTACAGACAATAACAAATATAGCAAAGCATCATATTTTGTTGTGTTATATAGATTCATTTAAATTCATTAGTTATGACATTTGCCGATTTTCTCACCACATAGACAGTCGATTATTGTCGATGTTATCACTGCCCCTGTTAGAATATTCTCAGTGTAACGTTAGCCTAAAAACCGACGTTAGCTTCAAAATAAACCTGTCGTATGCGAAATAAAGTTAGTAAATAGAGCTTACCCGTGGTACTGGTACAGCAGAACTCTTTAAAATCCGTTTTTTGATTTTTCCTCCTTGGTTGGGGATGTAGGCTAATCGTCTTCACTGAAGTGAGCACTACACACACGAAAATCCTTGATACTGGATATTTTAGCTCCCGCAGAGTAGCCGATGGCAACCAGCCAAAGATGTCTCATAATTAACGTTATATCAGAAACAGGAAAACGATGGAATCTGAACGGTGATCCCTGCACATTCTTGTGGTCACAACCTGGGAATTAACAAGTTCGCACAATTGTTAATTTTCTACTTTTTACGTCGTTGTCATTCGAGTGTGTAATGGAACAGCTGATCGGAACGTGCGAATTGACAGCAGATTAAAACTGAGGTATGATTTTTGTCAGGAGTGTTTTTTGTGATGTAAATTAATCAAGCTTTGAAACGCGTATATTTTTTTCACGTAAAAACGCACAGTTTTAAGGCCCCGGAAACCAACCGTGACTACTTTCTTGAAAAACTTCCAGCGGCCAGAACTCTGACCAGGGAGGTGAACGCAGTGTGGGTCAGTGTGTATACACTATAGTGCTGATAAGGATTGCATACAACTTCATGTCTTAAATGCTCGAACTATCCCTTTAAACACATATAAAAAAAAAAACTTTGTTGTTTCTACGTTAATTTGTAGGTTCATTGTGAAATTATGACAGTATAAATATGCGATTATTCATGATCAATTACAAAAAAATGTGTTTTTTTTATTTTTTTGTATTGATTGACAGACAGCAACTTAACCTTTTTTAGATGTTGGTGTTGGTAATATAAGTTTATTTTAGTGAATATGCATTTCAATGTAATTGTATAGGCCCCCTAGAAAAAGATCGGGACGGCCCCCATCCCCTTGGCCCGCTTCAAATTTGCAGTTCGATAATCCGGCCCTTAAATGGATCTAATTGAATAGCCCTGCTTTACATGTTTGAATGTTTTGATGTCTGCTGTTTTGTGTCTTTAAACGGGTTAACTTTTACTTGTATTTTTTCACTTTAGATCTGATGGCCCTGAAAGAGGACAGTCAAATACTGAATGAAATGGAAGAGAAAGATTATGATTTCATAAATGGAGATAAATCTTTTAGTTGTTCACAGACTGAAACAACTTCCTCAAGAAAAAAGACTCGAAAGAAAGGAAGAAGTTATTTTACCTGCCAACAGTGCGGAAAGTGTTTCAGTCAAAGAGGAAGTATTAAAAGACACATGAGAATTCACACCGGAGAGAAACCTTATGTCTGCGAACAATGTGGAAAGAGTTTTACTCAACCTGGACACCTGGGAGTCCACATGAGAATTCACACCGGAGAGAAGCCTTATGTCTGTGAACAGTGTGGAATGCATTTTAATCATAGGCTGAATCGTGAAAGACATGTTTCAATTCACACTGGAGAAAAGCCTTTCATATGCCAACACTGTGGAAAGAGTTACACTCAAAATGGAAGCCTTACCAGACACATGAGAATTCACAAACAGCCTTATATGTGTGATCAGTGTGGAAAGAGCTTTGATCAACATGAAGACTTTGAAGTCCATAAGAGAGCTCATGAAGAGAGTCCTTACTCATGCTCTGAGTGTGGAAAGAGTTTCAGTCAAAAACAGCGCTTTGAAGACCACATGAGAATTCACTCTGGAGAGCAACCCTACACATGCCCTCAGTGCGGAAAGAGGTTTAATTATAAGCATCACCTTCAAGACCACATAAGAGTTCACACTGGAGAGAAGCCTTTCACCTGCAAACAATGTGGAAGAAGTTTCAATCGAAAAGGGACTCTTAACAGACACATGAGAGTTCACTCTGGAGAAAAGTCAGCTAGATGTGATCACTCCTTTACGAAAAAAATTAACAATGTTTTTTTTCGTAGTAACCATGGTTTAATTATGGTAAAAACATAATTATGGTAATAAAACCATATTAACTATAAAATAAACCATGGGTCTACCACAGTAACCATAGTAAAACTATAGTTTTTGAAGTAAAACCATAGTAACTTTAAAATAAACCATGGTTTTACTACAGTAATTGTAGTTAAGCCATGTTTTTTTTATAGTAAAACAATAGTAACTACAAAAGAACTATGGTTTTACCACAGTATCGACAGTGAAACAATAGCAATGATGAAATGAACCATCTATAGCATAACTGTGTTAAAATAAAAAAAATGGTGTACTATAATATGTGTGCTTATACTTTTTACCCGGAAGAAATAAATAAGCATGATTTTGTAAAGGAAAAAAATGAATACATACATATATAAAATAATGGCTTTAGCTGCGCTTCCTCTTTCACATCTGAATTGTTTTGCTTCCTGGGGATTGAGTTGGTTTTGTAGACCCATCTCCTTAATTTCCCAAACATACAAAAAAATACATAAACAGTGTTTGATACTTTACCAGAAGCACATAACACACTCAGCACTTCTTCAAACACTTTCTTGTGAAGACCTTATCCCTCTTTATATGGAGCCAAATAAACCAAAATGTCACGTCATCTGTCCAATGAATAAAAAAACCCCGTCTTACTATGTTTATCACGAAGAACAGGCTTTTTTATTATTAAACCACATTGTTTTTTTTTGTTCTGTATTTTTTTATGATGTTTTTGCAACCTGGTCATTTGGCAATACATATTCATAATTTACATAAGCAATAACAATGTGTATACAGTTGTAAGTCCACATGAAGTGCCACATCTCCTATAGATCACAGCACCTCCCAAGAACATTACAGCAGACAACATCGAAACAACAATACACATTCACCACATCTGTCCACAACAGCACAAATTACCCAATATGCCACTGTGTGCTTCCCAAGTGCACTATTACACAAGCAACACATGAAGATCTCTGTGCTAGATTTTTTTGGCCAACTACACAAGCTACATCCATCACTTCATCCACATCAGCCCCTCAAACATCTACACTAGCACTCACTGAATCTCAAACATCAAGCTCAATCATATCACCCACTAAATCCCAACCATCAACACAAACACGCACCCCACCCTGACAATAAAATATATCCACAGATGTCTGCTGGGATTCTTTCTGTGTCTGTGTTAGTTATTTATTTTTGTGGCTCAACCTTTTTGAGGAGAAATTTTTCCAGTGAACATGCCATGGCTTTCACACCAAAGCAAACACACTGTGTGTAAATAAAGACATTTATAGCCACATTTGTGGATTAAAAATTGCAGAAGAAACACTAGATGAGAAGCAGACAGTGGACAACTACATCCTCCAGAGGCTAACACAGCATTGGCCAGGTCAATATTTACCATTTATTGGACTTTTCAGGTGTATTTGAGGCTATCATGTCGATTGAAAATCCTGATAAGGAAACTGAAATGGGCAACAAAAAATATCATTGTTCAGGGATACTGGATATTCTGATGAAATAGTCCAGGCCAATTTTTCCACTCTGATCAGGGATAATTCCTTGAGATTTGAAGTAATACAATAACAGGGAGTCTGTTAGACATGACAAAGACCTACAGAAAACATATGCCACAAATTGATTTCTTAAAACTAGTTCTATATTGTCAAAGACAAAATCCTATAAAACAAGTGCACCATCTGAAATATTCATTCAAGGAATGTATGCATCAAGACAAGGAAGGTACAGAGAGCACATTCTGCAACACAACCTTCCAGACAGAATGTTACAGAACCGTTTCAATGTGGAAAAATAAAGTTTGGAGGACCTTGAAGAAAAATGAGCCAAGAAGAGCATGTGACCGAAAAGACAAGAAAACAAAGTGCTTTCAAACCCACAAGTTCTACCTTCTAAAGAAAAATGGAGTATTAGGGTCATTAATCAAATCTTAAAACAAAATGATTTTTATCATTACATACATTGTTAAAAGCTGATAAAATGCAATTAGTATTTCTATTATTAACAGAGAAGTCAATTGTTACACACTGCTTTATATCCTTCATTTCTGCCTGTCTTTGTAGTCACCAAAACCTTCTGTTGGTCAGCCCAATACAGAAACGAAAGGAAAGGGAAGTGAAGGACGTTACGTGTGGCCAAGTATGGTGACCCCCACACACACACAGACACACACAAACACACACACACATACAGTTATTGTGAAAACAAGTGTCACGAGGGTGCTTCAGCACCTGCCCATTTGGCCCCTAGTGGTCAAAGTGCCCTTTTGTAAAAATGTTTTTTTTTTTTTTTTTTTTTGTGATAGTATAAAAAAAAAAAAAACGTATAAAAATAACGAATTTGCGACAGCCTGCCCAATCGAACTATTAGTAAAATAATGTTTAAGCTGTAAATAAAATGACCTTTCACATGACGACCCCACCCGGAGGTTCAGGACGATCCGATCACGTTTATAACGCCAAGGATAGACACGTTCGTGGCTGCTTTAACGTTACTTTTTATTATAAGAATGACGTGAAGAAAAGAGATTATGCACAAGTATTTACTTTTTTATAGCTTGTGCGTGTGTGGTCTGCTCTGAAATAGCTGCCAATAATGTTAATGTCATGTAAACAAAAGTGCATTTTCACTTCGTGAATCGTTCTTGCATTTTGGGGGAGAAAAGGATGTCATGGGCATCTTGGGTCTGATCTTTTTTGTGTATGTAATGCAGGCCTCGCAAAATCGCTTGCCCGAAGCCCCGGGGCTATGGTGTTTTTCAGTCGGGCTACCAAAATAGTTAACTGGACTGCCCGACGGGCAATCTTAAAGTAGAGGGCTCCTGCAGGTCCTTAAAAACTCCTCAATTAGGTTGTATCAAATTAAAGGCCATAAAAAGTTTTATGTATGTTAAATAGTATAAGAAAATACTTAATTATAATTTAGGAGGTCTTACAGTTGGGGACGGAAAGACGAGAATCGCGATAGGGCTGGATTAAACTTCAAAAGGCAATGATTTCATTGAATATGCATGCTGCACGTTTCAAAGTCAAAACGCGGCACTGATGTCTTTATATGAACATTTCTTAAGGGAACAGACTGTCCTCAGTTGTTGGCATTTTCATTTCACGTCTGATAAAACAGCGTTAAATGCTGCTTTGTGTTCAGCCGTTCCTATGGAAACCGTAGTATTTCAGCGCTCCTAAAGCGCCCCCTCGTGACAGAAAATGAATTTTTATTTCCAAATTTTTTCAGCTCTTTATGGTCAAATTATTGCATTTATCGACCTACGTTTTTATGCAGCAAACACATAGAGTTGTAAATACAAAAGATGTCAATATGCCTTCCAAAAATCTAAACAATTAAGAAAAAATATAATAAATTATAAACTCGATTTATCCCTTTTAATGGTGTAAAGGCTGACATTCCATTGTGTAAGATATTTTGTTTTTTTGTAAACCTGTATCTGATTTATAAATCATGCCATTTTATGCCTTAAAGGTCCCATATTGTCAAAATCAAAATTTCCTGGCTTTTTTCATGATAACTAAGGTCTAGGGGCTATCTAACTACCATATGAGTTTCAAAACAGTCAATCCACAGTAAACTGCACACAGCCTGCTTAAAGTAGCTGTTCATTTTCACGAGCAGCTGTGACTTCCGTAACGATGTGACGTCCGATCGACTCAAGTCACCGCCTTCAGTCACCAACCAACGTCCCACCGTCCCACGTCCCATCCTCCCAGATTCGCTTCCGGCTTTGCTACTGTTCGGACGCTTTTGCTTACTGCTCCGCGCTTTGCTCCCTGCTTTTGAACTTTTCTCCGATTTTTCAAATATTTAACTTCAGCAGATGAGCACAGTGCTCATACAACACATTTTTGATAAAAATATCACGAAAAAAGGAGACTTTTTGCCTCCCACTGCCAGCAGTTTACATTCCGGAGACGGGAAAACACAGCTGCCTACTTTCAACAGACAAGAAAGAAAATGCCTCTTCTGGAATCTACTTGCTGCACAAACTGCCACAGACTTCTACAAAGGATTGTGATTTTAGAAACAAAGTTACTTGCTGGACTTCCAAAACAGGCGGAACACACAGAAGATCATCATCACGGACCCCCTCAGCATACAGCCGGTGAGTCCTGTGAATCTAGTCAATATCGACAGTTTAGAAATGTAGAGGAACAAGCCAAAACTGATCGACACACAAATCGATGGCAAAAACAGGGAGCGAGACCCAAAGGCACTCGAGACATCAGACTATCAAGAGTATCTCGTATTGCTGCGGTATCATCCTCTACCCCAGATATGGCCACGACAAGGCTTGCAAAAACTGTTGTTTTACCACCCCCTATACAGCTAGAAAACAGATTTGATGCATTAATGAATGTGGGTGAGGAATCCCCAAATGTGACTGAACATATATCATGTCAGCCAACTGCTAACATTGCTATAAACAGGCGCGCAAGGTCGAGCAGACAGCGGCACTCAGCTCAGAGCGCACCCGAGCCCAGGACTCTCATAGTGGGGGACTCCATTATCAGAAATATCAGTAGCAGAACTACAACTACATGCTGCTGTCCTCAAGCAACCGTCTCTGATGTGAACAAGGAACTTCCGAACATTCTAATGAAGCACAAGACTGCAAATCGAATCATCATCCATGTGGGAAAGAACGATATTCGGAAAGAGCAGTCAGAACTCCTAAAGAAGGATTTTGGTGAACTCATTGAAACACTTCAAAGACTTGAAATTCAGTCGTTCATCAGTGGACCACTCCCAGCAAGGGGAACTAACATGTTTTCACGGTTGCTCGGACTGAATACCTGGCTACAAAGAACCTGCAGTCTAAAAGGAGTCAACTTCATTGACAACTTCAATCTTTTCTGGGGCCATAGACAACTGTTCAAACTGGACGGCCTTCACCCAAACAAACTTGGTGTGAGAGTGCTTAAGGACAATATCTATTTTTCACTCCGGCATCCCTCAGTAGAATGTGTGAGTCTACCCAACATGAATGGCACACACACACTTGGACAAAGTGACGACAGGACATCTTATCAGCTTCAGAGTCATCATGTGGCCAACACAACCAACAAGGACACTGACAATGCCACGCAGCCACAACAAGCACTGCTTATGGACACTTTCCTGGCTGAGCCCTGCGCACAGAGCTTATCACAGACAGACTCAACACCGAAGGACGACTTTCTGGTAAACAGTCAGAGAAGCCAGGACAACAACATTTTCCAGCCACCGGAAACTCCAGAGCCAGAGCTCCATTCACCAGACACATTATCCCTCTCTCCAGCATCTCCACTTCTAAGCTTCTCACAGAAAATGGAGGAACTGGTATATGCTGGAACCAGACTCTCCCACTCTTTTGCTGCAAGCCCCCAGTTATCAACTAAAAAACGGCAGGCGCCACAACCACCAAAACCTGTGGGCCCAGCTCACCCTCCTCCTCCTGTGAGAGCTCTCCGGCCGCTGCCACAACGCCAGGGCTCAAACCCTCCTGCATCTGCTGTGAGTGAACCAAAAACAACTGATAACAGCCCTCAGTGATATGTGACGGGTCCCCGCTACGGTAACAGCAACAATCAGGAATGTTTACAAAACAAGCGGGAACCCAGTGTGCCTGTAGCTTTCCCTATTTCTGTTTTAATATGTGATAGAAAGTCTAAGGCCCTCTCAAATCGTACAGTTCACACATCTAATCTGAGGCTTATTAGGCATCAAACTAAGATTGCTCTAGAGACAAAAAGTGATGCCATCAAGCTAGCATTTTTAAATGTTCGCTCACTAAAAAATAAATCACTTCTGATCAATGATTTTATAACCACAAACAACCTGGATTTTATGTTTTTAAATGAAACATGGTTAGAAGACAGCTCTTATCAAACAGTCCTCAATGAAGTAGCCCCTCCCAGATTTATTTTCATGAATGTCTGCAGAGCTGGCAAAAGGGGAGGTGGCGTAGCTGCCCTATTTAAAGATGTCTATGAATGCAAACAAGTGTCATTTGGTCAGTACTTGTCTTTTGAATATCTAGGGATTCTGCTGAAAGGTGCTCGCATTCTGTTTATCATTATTTACAGGCCCCCAAAATACTCTCCAGCCTTTGTTGAAGAGTTCACAGAACTGCTATCAATGATTTGTTCAGAGTTTGACTGTTTTGCTATTGCAGGGGATTTTAATGTTCACATAGACAATGCAGAAAGCAAAACTACAAAAGAAATTATAACAGTTTTGAACACGTTTGACCTGATTCAGCATGTGCATGGGCCTACACACAATCGTGGACACACTCTTGATTTACTCATCAGTAAGGGTCTAAACATTTCATCCACTGTTATCAAGGATGTAGCACTATCTGATCACTTCTGTATTTTCTTTGATATATTGATCTCTGCTACCACTGAATCTAGATCTGTCTCTGTCAGGAAGAGATGCATTAACGATAACACTAGTGTGCTATTTATGAAGGCTATATCTTCAATGCCAAGCATTTCTGCAGACTCTGTTGATTTTCTCCTGGACTCCTTTAACTCAAAAGTTAAGAATGTCATTGATGACATTGCACCTATAAAAAACAGAAAGATAATTGGACAGAAATCACCGTGGAGAAAATCAACAGCAGTACAGATAATAAAAAGACAATGCAGAAAAGCTGAGCGGATGTGGCGGAAGACAAAACTTGAAATTCACTATAGCATCTATAAAGACAGCCTTCATGCTTTCAATGTTGAACTAGGTAAAGCTAGACAAACATTCTTCTCAAACCTTATAAACAGCAACTTAAACAACACTCGCACTCTTTTTGCTACCGTTGAGAGACTAACAAACCCCCCTAGTCAGATCTCTAGTGAACTGCTCTCTGACAGCAAGTGCGATGAGTTTGCTTCCTTCTTTTCTGAGAAGATCAATAATATCAGAAAGACAATTAGCACACCCTCAAGTTATGCAGAGGTCAGACAGATTCGACCGCAATTTCAAAAAGAAGTCATTATGTCTACTTTTGAAGAAATCGATAGCAACATTTTGGAAGAAACAGTAAAGCACCTCAAATCGTCAACCTGCCACCTCGACACACTTCCCACATCTTTTTTCAAAAGTGTGCTTAGCTGTTTAGAAGCAGATCTTTTAGAAGTGGTGAACACCTCACTTCTTTCTGGGACTTTTCCAAACTCCCTGAAAACTGCAGCTGTTAAGCCCCTTCTGAAAAAGAAAAATCTTGATAACACCATACTGAGCAACTATAGACCAATTTCAAATCTTCCGTTCATAAGCAAGATTATTGAAAAGGTTGTTTTTAATCAGCTGAATCACTACATAAACTCAAATGGATACCTGGACCATTTCCAATCTGGCTTCAGACAACATCATAGCACAGAGACAGCGCTCATAAAGATAATAAATGATATTCGCCTAAATTCAGATTCTGGAAAAATATCAGTGCTGGTATTACTAGATCTCAGTGCTGCGTTCGACACTGTCGATCATAACATTCTTTTAGATAGATTGGAAAACTGGGTCGGGCTTTCTGGGATGGTTCTAAATTGGTTCAGGTCATACTTAGAAGGGAGAGGCTATTATGTGAGTATAGGAGAACATAAGTCTAAGTGGACGTCCATGACATGCGGAGTCCCACAAGGCTCAATTCTAGGGCCACTGTTGTTCAGCCTGTATATGCTCCCACTAAGTCAAATAATGAGAGAGAACCGAATAGCATATCACAGCTATGCAGATGATACCCAGATTTACCTAGTCTTATCACCAAATGACTACAGCCCCATTGACTCTCTCTGCCAATGCATTGATGAAATTAACAGTTGGATGTGCCAAAACTTTTTACAGTTAAACAAGGAGAAAACAGAAGTCATTGCATTTGGAAACAAAGATGAAGTTCATAAGGTAAATGCGTATCTTGACACTAGGGGTCAAAAAACAAAAAATCAAGTCAAGAATCTGGGTGTGATTCTGGAGTCAGACCTCAGTTTCAGTAGCCATGTCAAAGCAGTAACTAAATCAGCATACTACCATCTCAAAAACATTGCAAGAATTAGATGTTTTGTTTCCCGTCAAGATTTGGAGAAACTTGTTCATGCCTTTATCACCAGCAGGGTAGACTATTGTAATGGTCTCCTCACCGGCCTTCCCAAGAAGACCATTAGACAGCTGCAGCTCATACAGAACGCTGCTGCCAGGATTCTGACTAGAACCAGAAAATCAGAGCATATTACACCAGTCCTCAGGTTCTTACACTGGCTTCCAGTTATGTTTAGGATAGATTTTAAAGTACTTCTACTCGTTTATAAAGCACTCAATGGCCTAGGACCTACATACATTGCAAATATGCTCACTTTATACAAACCTAACAGACAACTCAGATCACTAGGATCGAGTAAGTTAGTAATATCAAGAGTTCACACAAAACAAGGGGAATCCGCTTTTAGCTATTATGCCGCCCACAGTTGGAATCAGCTTCCAGAAGAGATCAGATGTGCTAATACATTAGCCACATTTAAATGCAGACTCAAAACTCACCTGTTTAGTTGTGCATTTATTGAATGAGCACTGTGCTACGTCCGAACAGATTGCATTATTTTATGTATAATCATTTTACTGTGCAAATTAATTTTAAAATCAATTTTTCTGTTTTTTATTGTTGTTATTGTTAACCATTCCTACTGTTTTTAATTAATTTAAATCAATTTTAAAATCATTTAAAATGTTCTTCTGTTTGTGTGATTATTATTTTAAATTTTTATGACTATGATTTTATGCTATTCCTCTTATGTACAGCACTTTGAATTACCATTGTGTATGAAATGTGCTATATAAATAAACTTGCCTTGCCTTGCCTTGCCTAGTATGGTAAGCTCTCGGCCGCTGTATTTGGGTGTTTTAGAGGAGGCACAGTTTTGGAGAGTGCTCTGAAGGATGGCAGGTCTTGTGTTTTAAACAAGGGGGGGGGGGGTACATCGATCGCGGGTTCATACAGTATAATACATTCTGTTTACAAGAGCAACAAGATTTGAAGCTCATGGCAGACGCCCAAGAGATTCGCGCTGTGATTGGCTAAATGTTACTTCACTCAAATCTAAGTAACAAATCAGAGACCAGGGGCGGAAATATTGGCGCTAGGTCAAAAAAAAGTGCGGGGGACAGAATCACCTGTTTCTAAAAGTGAAACCGTCCCCCCCGGTTGCTACGCCCCTGTCGCCACCCAGGTAGCCAAAAACATCTGGCCCAGTACTGGCCCAAATCCGGCAATCCGGAAGAAATGACTCGGCCCGGATCCGGTTGCCGGACTCTTGTGAATTCCGGCAATGAATGACGCGCCAGAATCGGCCCGAATACACTGGCCCGAGTCCGGGTGCCGAATCTGAGCCGACACTGCCGGCATCGGCCCGCAATCGCGCCAACAGAGATTATACAGTTAGCCGGTACTGGCCCGTGTCCGGCTGCCGAAACTGAACCGAAACTGCCGGCATCGGGCCGCAATCACGCCGGCATACATTATACAGTTAGCAGGCACGAGTCTGGATTCCAAATGGAAATGTATATGAAATACAGACCTATTTATTTAATTAATAACGAAATTTAAGCAATATTAGCTTGTTTGCTAAAGTATATAGCCTACTTGGATAGGTGTAACTGTTCATGTAATTAAATGGTTCCTTAAAAACTACAAAAATGTATTATTCATGATTTCCTCCAGGTTTTTTTTAAAAATGTTCTTTTATACAAATATCACACACACACATGCCACTCACTCTCACCCCGCCCCCAAGTAAGAATGACACCATATAAATACTGTACGAGAAACATTTATTGAATTTATTATTGAAAAAATAAAAACATCAACAAATGCATAAAAACACTATAGAAACTTTAAGAACGATCAGGAGCTCACGGTTTCCTAAAGGAGAGACAATAAATGAAAGAAAGAGATAAAGAGGGGACACATATTGACACATAGTTAGTCAGGTCTCAGTGATCTCGGTGGTGAATGGTAACAATATTTGGAGCTTACCTTAGGAAGAAATTATTTTGTTGTAGGACATGCTCTCTTCTTCCACTATGGCACTCTTATAAACTTCTCGGTTTCTCTCTGCATCACACTGCTATATCTGCAGAAAATATTTTTAAAAGAAAATTGTCAGTCATATGGGGCACAAGTTTGCCTATTTAAACATGAAGCTTTGAAAAAAAAAATCACTTTATGTGATTAAACAGTCATCTTATTCAGACCACTTTTTTTCAGACTTTATTATGTTTAATAATATGTATGTTTAATATATTTAATATATTTAATTTATTATTTAATTTTAACCTAATACAATTTTACACTTTAAAAATTACAAAAAGAAAGAGTCCTATAAAAGTTCGGGCACTCTGTGTGTCACTACTTGGCAATTAACTTATTGGCAAATATCACAGCCTGTGAAACAATGCAGTTTACAGCTATACAAATAATAAGAGTATTTAAAATG
Organism: Garra rufa; assembly: GCF_049309525.1. Classification (NCBI taxonomy): domain Eukaryota; kingdom Metazoa; phylum Chordata; class Actinopteri; order Cypriniformes; family Cyprinidae; genus Garra; species Garra rufa. The sequence goes on from NC_133361.1 coordinate 70,343,634, forward strand.
TAACATGTAAAAATTTCGGTAGAATTTAAAATAAACACTCACAACACCCTGACTTGGTACAACAAAATTAATCTTAAGATATTATGGACCGTCTGATTTGAATTTCCTAAAATAAACCATATACTTACACATGGCAAAATATAACATTAAATTACTTACATGGCACAGATGCACTTTTTTCAGATGATCTTGACAAATCTGACAAAAAAATATGAAAAAGCAATCACAAAAAGATTAGAAGAAGTACAGCAGAAAGGCACACTATTTCACTATTCACTAACACTAATGAATACATGAATAAAAACTGCTGTATACAAATATTGTGAATTAGTTTGATAGTCAGCTGTAAAAAATATACCTGCAAAGCCAAAGGCGCTCAATGCTGTGGAGCCTTCGGGGTTCAGCTGCTACTGACACAAAAACAAGGGAGGGAAATGAGTCACACAATGCATATATCTGTACAAATTGAAATGTATTGATTTTTAATAGGTTATTACTTACTCATCAGTGTGTTGAACATGGCAAATCCAAGATGCAGAATCAGTTGATCACTTACAACAATCGGATGACAATCTGACAAAAAAAAGAAAAAGAAATAATGTTTTCATTATTAAAATTAATTATTTTACTTGTATATGACTTTTATTCCCTGTATAGCCTTATGTTTTACTTTTATTGCAATTCGTTATTAAAAAAAAATATATATATATATATATATTATTCTCATAAGGATAGGCTACATTGGCTTGTTAAGTCTGTCTCTTGCTCGCTCTATCTCACATACAGCGAGAGAGAGAGAGAGAGCGCGCGCGTTCAGTGTGCGTCATTGTCGCGCGCTCTGTCAAATCTGAGACAACACAACTTAAATCTGATAATGTTATTGTTGATAATTGTAAAATTAATATATTTTTTAACTAACGTTACCTTGACCGACATGAATGTGAGGTTTTCTCAATTCTAGCAGATCTGCGCAAATGACGTCATACAGATAACGGCATTAACGGTAATCAACGGTGCTGAAGAGCGGGCCATAAAAAATAAAGACGGAAAGACTCGTTTATGTAAACAGTAGTTTTAGACATTGTACATTTAAATAACAGTCCGTTGATTTTACACTTATGTACACAAAAATACTTTACCTGAAGAAGCTCTTCCGTCGAGCGATATCCACTCAATCAAAGGGAATCCGGCTGTGCGCGTGATCTGATCGCAGCTTATATAGCCTCTGGTTCTTTCGCGGGCTTCGCACGTGAGGCGTAAAATAGTCAAAGTTATATTTATAACAATTTTATTTATTTAATTTTTATCATCTGAGGTGTACATTTAGGTAATTATACCTTGTTATATCTCCCTGGCCCCCCAAAAAATAAATAAATAAACACACACACACACACACACACACACACACACACACACACACGCACACATATATACATATATATATATATATATATATATATATATATATATATATATATATATATAGAGAGAGAGAGAGAGAGAGAGAGAGAGAGAGAGAATGTATGTACAATTATTTTTAAATATATAACATATCAGTTATTAATAAAATATCATGACAGTGTCACTCACTTATTTCATAACCAGAAGATGTCAGCTGAAGGTCAATTATTGGTTCATACTACTCATTAAATTTTGTTTTTGGATTTATGTTTGGCCATAAAATCACAGTTATAACATTTCAAATTAAATTTTGCAAAAAGTTTTTGCAATTATGCCACATTATGATTATCAAGCCTGAAAATGGTGTTATAAAGTGAAACATGTTGAAAGCATTTTATTAGCTCTGTTACAGACAGATACGGTTCTATTTTTGGGGTGCAGAACAACATGAAAGAGTCATAATTTAGATGAAGTGAACATTTTTAAATTATAAACAAAGTCCATGGTTGGCCTGACAAAAATAATAGAATATTATTTAAAATAGTAATACAATTAAATAAATAACATTGACAGGGAAAAGATTTGACATCTCAGGCATTTTGTTAAAAACAAATATTTTAACAATTTTGTAATTAAGTTAAGTGTTTATGTGTTTTAATCTGTATTGTGGGGACCAAATATTTACACAAGGAGTAAAACCTGAATTTTTGGGACTTACACTTATGGCCCATAGTCAGGCTGAATGTGTCTAAATGTGCCGTTTCTCAACCAGAATCGGGCCAGATCCGCATATCCAAAGCCTAGCCAAATCCGGCAACCATTGCTGGGCCAGAGCCGGCTCACTCCTGGCGAGCCGCTGCCAGAACACAGCCGAGTGAGCCGGCACTCAGCCGCAATCGGCCCGATTCCGCTGGCTACCTGGGCAGGCATTTACATCAGTAATGCACGGGTTGATCCAAAATCCAAAACAGTTACCCGCAGTTACGAGTCATCCAAAATAATGGTTGTTTGAAATAAAGATGACAATTAAACCTTTGTAGTTTGTATAGTACTAGACTATTTCTATGAAATACATAGACCTACACTTTATTAGCTGAATAATATTTACCTTTTGAATGTTGAGCGCTATTAACTGTTGAATAAATGCTGACGCGGGACAAAATGCCCGATTTCCCAACACGTTGAACTGATCAATGCCATTGTACCATTTTAATAGGCTACTTTTAAACGCATATAGTAATGTCAGTTTTATGTATTTTCTGAGAGGGGGTGGGATTTTTGTTTGGAAAGTCGCAGGAGAGACGCACACTTCGATTAGACTGATAAACACATGCAGCATCTTAAATTGTTAAGAAAATGGTATTCCTAATAAATGTCTCGAATATTTTGATTATGTCCAATGCTTCTCTTTCTTTTTGGAATTATTAGACACATTTCACTATGTCTTTTCAAATGCCTAGGTCTGTTTAATTTCCTTAATTATAAAATTTCTAGCACTATTTTAAACGTTTATTCAAGCAATAACATATAAATGATCTCATGTATATGCTTGTTTAAAACCAGGGATTAAAAACGAATTCCAAGTAAAAACTGTATTTTTTCTTTACATTTCCAGAGAGCGAAACGAACGAAATTAAACATTACTTAATAAATTCAAGGCACTATAATTTCCTTATTCATTTGATACAACTATTATAGCTATACAATTAATATATATAAAATAATATTATTTTGTCATATTCATAATTCCTGAATTTATCTATAAAAACTTCGTTTTGAATTGCATTCATTATGTTTGTATAAGAAAATTCGTTAACCTAGCCTATTAAGTTGATTTAATATTCTTGATAATTTTGAAAAGAAGTTAAAAGTTAAGAAAAAAGGAATAAGCTTGTAGTCATATATATATATATATATAGGCCTATATATATATATATATATATATATATATATATATATATATTATTTATGGCTATAGGCTAATCTTTTTCTAAACTCTTATTACACTGTAGATCGAAATAAAATAATTCTTGATCATATTTAATCGTGTAGAATCACTGACATAAAGGAAAGACAAAATAAATCACAACAAGAACAATCTGTATTTTTCTTTTAATCAAGAACATTTATTTTGACAAAATTACCTAATTAATGCCAAATGATGTTTGACAGTGAACGCATCTCCACCGCATATAGCCGCATATAATCGCTGGTGTCAGTCGCAAATATTAGACAGGAAGCGGGTCGGGTACAATAGTTTCTTTCTTTCTTTCTTTTTTTTTCTTTTTTTTTGCGGTCCGAGTTGCGTTAGTTGAAAACGTCGGTCGGATTAGGGTTGTTTATACATTGACCCGCGCATCACTGATTTACATTAGTTAACAACATTTATTGTGATCTTACAATTATATTTAAAGGAAAATAAAATTTCACTCCTCAGGGGCCCTCCCCCCACTTGGGGCCCTGGTAATTTAGTCCCCCTTTTCACCCAACTACGACGTCCCTGGAATTGTAGCCATTTCGACCACTGGATGTATTACTCTCCATTATACATAAATTAATTTATCTTCTAGGTTCTACAGTAAAGTATTACTTTAGAAATCCATGCGTATTCTTTAAAACAAGTTGTGCACTATATAGTATATCAATAATAAACCTGTTCATATGAGCGGAGCAGCGGTGGAAGGCGCTTGCTGATGCCTCGAAGTCATGGCTGTCTGTAGTATCCTTAGGCTTTCAAGGAGTTCACTGTTTTTCTCTGGGTTATCTTGACCGATTCTTTGGACATTGTTAAGCAATGAGTCAATCACACTCAAATGATAAGAATTACAGTTTCCACGATGAAAATTGCGTTTGATTGATAAAACTTTTCTTCTCACTGCATTGACTACGGCTAGTGCTTCCATTTCGTAAATGGGTATTCAACGTAAAAGACGATATTCCGCCTTCTACTGGACTGGACGGTTTAGTTAAAAACTCAGCACGCAGTCTACACATAGTATTTCCGGTAAAATCGAGGGCTCAAAAATTTATCCAGTAAAAAAAAAAAAAAAAAAAAAAAAAAAAAGGCGACATTTTATGAATCTGTGTTTTAAATTAATCTTTCATTTATGACAGGGTTGGGCTCCCACCTACTGGCGGTTTTAGACAGCCATGATTCCAGGACAATAGCATACTCAGCAAAATATATCTCTTAATTGCTTATCGATTAAACATAATATCGCAAATGTATTTCCCAATGTTTGACTAAAATAATAATAATGATAATAACAACAACACATTTTATCAACTAGTGTCAACTAGCCTATTAGCCTATATATGTAGCTCAAAAATTTGCATGCATGTTACAGTGCATAATAAACACCAAAATTATATGAAATTTTGTCTGGTAAACTTGATCATACCAGACATTTTGACCGACATTAACTTTTTTAGAGTAAATGTTCACTCTAAAAAAGTTAATGTCGGTCAAAATGTCTGGTATGTGTGCTGGTTCGATTCCGGCTCGAAGGAGCTGGCTTTTGAATTCGGCACGTAGATGTTTCCACGATTTCTTCAGAGATTGCAGGGCAAGATATGCAAAAGTAACACGTCAAGAGGCAGATCTGTCACAGTACACTATGGCTGCGTTCGAAACCGCATACTCAATGAGTAGGTACTTAATTTCAATAAGTACTTACTTAACGAGCGCTAAAAGAGTACGTACTCTACAGCCAAATCTCGTTGAGTATGGATGTGATCTGCACGTCTTCCGCCATGTTGACGTTATCATGTGACCAACGACGTTATAACAAGTGCAACAACTTAACATATAGCGAGGTTTAATTCATCTTTCTATAAATATTTTGATATTGATGAAATTTGTTCATTTTGTGGTCATGTTGAAGAAACAGCTGTTCTTTTATTGTGATTGTAGTAGATACGTTTTGGGTTCATTTAGGTTTTTGTATTTTTTAATTCTTAAAGAAATAATTTTTGTCAGGAAAACCCAAATTCTTAATTTTTTGAATAAGTTATTTCTTTTGTTTTGTATTCAAAATTGTTTATCCATACGCAAAGCTAGCTTAAATTCTTGTTAAATTTCTCTTTTCATCCCTGAGGCTTATCAATAACAAAAACAAATCCAATTTTTGATAAACGATGATGTGAATATTTTGATTATTCAGAGATATTTAATCATATTTCCCTGTGTATATAATTGCATACTATGATGTAAGCAAGCCTAATAGTTATGTTTTTAGTTTTTCTCATTATGATTGTTCATTGTTAAAGATAAATACCATCTTTCCCTGAGCCTGTAATTGTAAGTTAGGTAGTATTAGTAATAAAATGAAAATAAGCACAACAGGTGCTCAAACACCTCATAGCATCAGTAATACAACAACCCCACCTAGTACATCTTCCTCCATGTTTGCAATATCTGCACAAAGGAGACGTGGATCAGCTGCTTGAAGATCTTGTGTTTGGAGGTGTTTTTTGAGGATTTTACACTCAAAAAATGTAAGTATTACTGCTTAGAAATTAAGATTACCTCAGAATGCACTGATCAATAATAATGATAAATGCTGACCTATAATTAATTATATTTTTTAGTAAAACAAGCATGTTTTTTTTTTTAAATCAAGTAATTAATTAATGCATATGTTAATGAAACTTATATTTTATTTACTGATAACAACATGGATATATGAGTAAAATAATAAAATAACCATGAACATAAATAAAGACACATGGAACAAAGCTTTATTCAGACATATTGGTATTTTAGTCTTTCTCTAGATGCTCTCGCCGGCTCTTTGGTCTCTGAGGATGAAGAGACCACAGCAACATCTGGTCCAGATGAGACAAAGAGCAGGTGGAGTGATGGAGGGTCTCATCGATGGCACTTGACCATTTACAGGATGCTGCTGTGGATTTCTCTTTTCTCACTGCACACACCAGTCTGCAGCAGACATTTCAGATCATACAAAGATGCACAAATACAATACAAAAGTTGTCATTTTAACAGCACAATTTCATTAGATCTCTGTATTAGAAGTAACAAAATTACCAAACTTTATATTAAGTTACAGATTTAACTTTTTTTCCCCACAAATGCTGCTGTCACCTTTCCTTTCAGGTCCTGCTCCACCGCAAAAGATAACTCATGAAATAGATAACTCATGTTTACTTGTTTACTAACTATATTTTTATTTACATTACATTAATCTAAAGCAGTGTTGACAACAGAGAATTCTACATAAACTCACACAACGTCCATCACTCATTTAGATGTCTGTTTCGTGTTGTGCTGTGCTCATTTAATTCTCTCAGAACATGTTCCTTTCAGTTGTTAAACATTTAGTAATCATCTTTAAGATGCTACGGTCGCTATACGTAATAAAACGTGTTTTACAGCGAAATCACAAATATACTTTAACGTTACACGTATTGACACCTTATGCAAATCAGCAGTTTACGATACAGTAGCTCAACAAATACGATTTTAAGACAGGGAACCGTGTTTTGGTTTGTAATACTCACATTTGTAAACACTCTCGTTGCGGTTCCCAATCACGTTCGATGATGACGTTTTAGCCTCCTGTGGCCTCCTGGGATTGAAAAGTGTGCATCAGATGAACACTTCAGAATCTGGGCTGAAGCAGTAGGACATCCGGGGATTTCTCGGCTACTCTTTTATGAATACTGAGGTTTCGAACGTACTTCTTTCTTCACGTACTCTTTTTTCCTACTATATAGTAGGTAAGTAGGCATATTCGAACGCACTTTAAGTAGACGTTCGTCCGAATCTTGCGAGAATTAGTGCACTCGCCTACTGATTCTCGCCTACTCTTTTATGAATACTGAACATTCAAACATACTTTTTTGCTCGCCTACTGCTTTTTGCCTACTATATAGTATGGAAGTATGCGGTTTCGAACGCAGCCAATGACAGGAATGGTTATTACATGAGATCTCAGGCTTAATAAAAATAACAGGTCAAGATACAAATCTATCACAGTACACTGGTGATTTTCAATCCTGATCCTGGGGACCCCCTGCTCTGGGCTGTATTTCCCAAAAGCATTGCAATCCTTCATACAACGTAGACGCATTGAAACCAATAGAGTTGCAATCAACTTAGGCTTACGATGACTCTGGAAGACGCGGCCCTGCATTTTTGTCTGTCTCCTTTTTCTGACACACCCAGATGAGCTCATGGAGCTCTCTCCTAACTAGCTAATGATCTTAATCAGGTGTGTTTAATAAGGGAGACATACAGAGCGGTGGGATTGGAAACCACTGCAGCACACAACGACAGGACTTCTTTTCACATTAGAAGTCAACAAGAAATCACGTGACCCCGACGTGATTTGAACACGCAACCTTCTGATCTGGAGTCAGACGCGCTACCGTTGCGCCACGAGGTCCTGAACCCAGAGGTGATGTATTTTGCTTAACCCCCTTGACACAGAATGCAACTCAGTAAATATACGGTGCTCAAGGAACACTCTTGATGTTGGACTTTATACTCAGGAGATCAAAAACAGATCGTCTGACCTCAAGGTGATTTGGAGCCAGACACTCTACCGTTGCACTACAAGATAGCGGAAAAATTATTTAGTGTTTCATGCTAAAGCACTTTGATAAACTATGCAAATCCGCTAGTCTTTACACTCACAAAGTCAAGAACAGTTCGCTTGACCTCAACTTAATTGGAATACGCAACCTCCCGATCCGGGGTCAGGCGCACTCTGTCGCGGCCACGAGGTCGAGAAAACAAGTCGGCGTTCCTTGCTTAATTGCTTTGATTCAATTTGCAAATCAGTCACGGTAAAGGGCTGTAGACTTTATACTATGGATGTCAAGAAGAGATCAACTGATGTGATTGGAACATGCAACCGTCTGATCTGGATTCAGCCAAGCTACCGTTGTACCCCAGCAGTGTTGCCAGACGTACGATAATTATCGTATTTGTACCATAATTTTGACCTCTGTACGATGTACGATCAATAATACCACAATGTACGATAATTTCTGAATTTTGTGACACCATGGTCGTTGTAATTATAGAGCTTCTATTCTCAAAGATGTAGTTGTGTGGATCCTACGTCTACCTTCATGATTGTGAGGAGACGTGAACGTGGTGTTACGCATCCAATCTTACGTCTTCTCAACCAATCATCGTGGAGAATGGCTCTCTCTCACGAGCACAAGTTAACGTTCCTGTCGCACTTAGGTCAGTTGTTTCAAAACTGAGGTTGTTAGTTTAAAAATAAAGTATAGAAATTTAGTGCTGAAAAGGATAAATAGCTGTAACATCTAGATAAATAGCTGTATTTTGAACGTTTGACTCGGGTAAGATAATTAGTTTTTATCATTACAATAAGGTATAGAAAATGAGTGCTGAAAAGGACAATAGCTGTAACATCTAGATAAATAGCCGATCTTTATTTTGAACGTTTGACTTAAATATGATAATTTTCTCCCAAATACGATAATTTTGAGCTTCTGGTACGATACTTGGACATTTCCAATCTGGCAACACTGTACCCCAAGACACCACAAACCTATCTGGTGTTTCCTGCTTAAGCCACCTTTTGTCATCCTGCCTTCGATAGCTCAGCTGGTAGAGCGGAGGACTGTAGATGATACATTGGCTATCCTTAGGTCGCTGGTTCGATTCCGGCTCGAAGGAGCTTGCTTTTGAATTCGGCACGTAGATGTTTCCACGATTTCTTCAGAGATTCCAGGGCAAGATATGCAAAAGTAACACGTCAAGAGGCAGATCTGTCACAGTACACAATGACAGGAATGGTTATTACATGAGATCTCAGGCTTAATAAAAATAACAGGTCAAGATACAAATCTATCACAGTACACTGGTGATTTTCAATCCTGATCCTGGGGACCCCCTGCTCTGGGCTGTGTTTCCCAAAAGCGTTGCAATCCTTCATACAACGTAGACGCATTGAAACCAATAGAGTTGCAATCAACTTAGGCTTACGATGACTCTGGAAGACGCGGCCCTGCATTTTTGTCTGTCTCCTTTTTCTGACACACCCAGATGAGCTCATGGAGCTCTCTCCTAACTAGCTAATGATCTTAATCAGGTGTGTTTAATAAGGGAGACATACAGAGCGGTGGGATTGGAAACCACTGCAGCACACAACGACAGGACTTCTTTTCACATTAGAAGTCAACAAGAAATCACGTGACCCCGACGTGATTTGAACACGCAACCTTCTGATCTGGAGTCAGACGCGCTTCCGTTGCGCCACGAGGTCCTGAACCCAGAGGTGATGTATTTTGCTTAACCCCCTTGACACAGAATGCAACTCAGTAAATATACGGTGCTCAAGGAACACTCTTGATGTTGGACTTTATACTCAGGAGATCAAAAACAGATCGTCTGACCTCAAGGTGATTTGGAGCCAGACACTCTACCGTTGCACTACAAGATAGCGGAAAAATTATTTAGTGTTTCATGCTAAAGCACTTTGATAAACTATGCAAATCCGCTAGTCTTTACACTCACAAAGTCAAGAACAGTTCGCTTGACCTCAACTTAATTGGAACACGCAACCTCCCGATCCGGGGTCAGGCGCACTCTGTCGCGGCCACGAGGTCGAGAAAACAAGTCGGCGTTCCTTGCTTAATTGCTTTGATTCAATTTGCAAATCAGTCACGGTAAAGGGCTGTAGACTTTATACTATGGATGTCAAGAAGAGATCAACTGATGTGATTGGAACCTGCAACCGTCTGATCTGGATTCAGCCAAGCTACCGTTGCACCCCAACAGTGTTGCCAGACGTACGATAATTATCGTATTTGTATCATAATTTTGACCTCTGTACGATGTACGATCAATAATACCACAATGTACGATAATTTCTGAATTTTGTGACACCATGGTCGTTGTAATTATAGAGCTTCTATTCTCAAAGATGTAGTTGTGTGGATCCTACGTCTACCTTCATGATTGTGAGGAGACGTGAACGTGGTGTTACGCATCCAATCTTACGTCTTCTCAACCAATCATCGTGGAGAATGGCTCTCTCTCACGAGCACAAGTTAACGTTCCTGTCGCACTTAGGTCAGTTGTTTCAAAACTGAGGTTGTTAGTTTAAAAATAAAGTATAGAAATTGAGTGCTGAAAAGGATAAATAGCTGTAACATCTAGATAAATAGCTGTATTTTGAACGTTTGACTCGGGTAAGATAATTAGCTTTTATCATTACAATAAGGTATAGAAAATGAGTGCTGAAAAGGACAATAGCTGTAACATCTAGATAAATAGCCGATCTTTATTTTGAACGTTTGACTTAAATATGATAATTTTCTCCCAAATACGATAATTTTGAGCTTCTGGTACGATACTTGGACATTTCCAATCTGGCAACACTGTACCCCAAGACACCACAAACCTATCTGGTGTTTCCTGCTTAAGCCACCTTTTGTCATCCTGCCTTCGATAGCTCAGCTGGTAGAGCGGAGGACTGTAGATGATACATTGGCTATCCTTAGGTCGCTGGTTCGATTCCGGCTCGAAGGAGCTGGCTTTTGAATTCGGCACGTAGATGTTTCCACGATTTCTTCAGAGATTCCAGGGCAAGATATGCAAAAGCAACACGTCAAGAGGCAGATCTGTCACAGTACACAATGACAGGAATGGTTATTACATGAGATCTCAGGCTTAATAAAAATAACAGGTCAAGATACAAATCTATCACAGTACACTGGTGATTTTCAATCCTGATCCTGGGGACCCCCTGCTCTGGGCTGTGTTTCCCAAAAGCGTTGCAATCCTTCATACAACGTAGACGCATTGAAACCAATAGAGTTGCAATCAACTTAGGCTTACGATGACTCTGGAAGACGCGGCCCTGCATTTTTGTCTGTCTCCTTTTTCTGACACACCCAGATGAGCTCATGGAGCTCTCTCCTAACTAGCTAATGATCTTAATCAGGTGTGTTTAATAAGGGATACATACAGAGCGGTGGGATTGGAAACCACTGCAGCACACAACGACAGGACTTCTTTTCACATTAGAAGTCAACAAGAAATCACGTGACCCCGACGTGATTTGAACACGCAACCTTCTGATCTGGAGTCAGACGCGCTACCGTTGCGCCACGAGGTCCTGAACCCAGAGGTGATGTATTTTGCTTAACCCCCTTGACACAGAATGCAAATCAGTAAATATACGGTGCTCAAGGAACACTCTTGATGTTGGACTTTATACTCAGGAGATCAAAAACAGATCGTCTGACCTCTAGGTGATTTGGAGCCAGACACTCTACCGTTGCACTACAAGATAGCGGAAAAATTATTTAGTGTTTCATGCAAAAGCACTTTGATAAACTATGCAAATCCGCTAGTCTTTACACTCACAAAGTCAAGAACAGTTCGCTTGAACTCAACATAATTGGAACACGCAACCTCCCGATCCGGGGTCAGGCGCACTCTGTCGCGGCCACGAGGTCGAGAAAACAAGTCGGCGTTCCTTGCTTAATTGCTTTGATTCAATTTGCAAATCAGTCACGGTAAAGGGCTGTAGACTTTATACTATGGATGTCAAGAAGAGATCAACTGATGTGATTGGAACATGCAACCGTCTGATCTGGATTCAGCCAAGCTACCGTTGTACCCCAAGACACCACAAACCTATCTGGTGTTTCCTGCTTAAGCCACCTTTTGTCATCCTGCCTTCGATAGCTCAGCTGGTAGAGCGGAGGACTGTAGATGATACATTAGCTATCCTTAGGTCGCTGGTTCGATTCCGGCTCGAAGGAGCTGGCTTTTGAATTCGGCACGTAGATGTTTCCACGATTTCTTCAGAGATTCCAGGGCAAGATATGCAAAAGTAACACGTCAAGAGGCAGATCTGTCACAGTACACAATGACAGGAATGGTTATTACATGAGATCTCAGGCTTAATAAAAATAACAGGTCAAGATACAAATCTATCACAGTACACTGGTGATTTTCAATCCTGATCCTGGGGACCCCCTGCTCTGGGCTGTGTTTCCCAAAAGCGTTGCAATCCTTCATACAACGTAGACGCATTGAAACCAATAGAGTTGCAAACAACTTAGGCTTACGATGACTCTGGAAGACGCGGCCCTGCATTTTTGTCTGTCTCCTTTTTCTGACACACCCAGATGAGCTCATGGAGCTCTCTCCTAACTAGCTAATGATCTTAATCAGGTGTGTTTAATAAGGGAGACATACAGAGCGGTGGGATTGGAAACCAATGCAGCACACAACGACAGGACTTCTTTTCACATTAGAAGTCAACAAGAAATCACGTGACCCCGACGTGATTTGAACACGCAACCTTCTGATCTGGAGTCAGACGCGCTTCCGTTGCGCCACGAGGTCCTGAACCCAGAGGTGATGTATTTTGCTTAACCCCCTTGACACAGAATGCAACTCAGTAAATATACGGTGCTCAAGGAACACTCTTGATGTTGGACTTTATACTCAGGAGATCAAAAACAGATCGTCTGACCTCAAGGTGATTTGGAGCCAGACACTCTACCGTTGCACTACAAGATAGCGGAAAAATTATTTAGTGTTTCATGCTAAAGCACTTTGATAAACTATGCAAATCCGCTAGTCTTTACACTCACAAAGTCAAGAACAGTTCGCTTGACCTCAACTTAATTGGAACACGCAACCTCCCGATCCGGGGTCAGGCGCACTCTGTCGCGGCCACGAGGTCGAGAAAACAAGTCGGCGTTCCTTGCTTAATTGCTTTGATTCAATTTGCAAATCAGTCACGGTAAAGGGCTGTAGACTTTATACTATGGATGTCAAGAAGAGATCAACTGATGTGATTGGAACCTGCAACCGTCTGATCTGGATTCAGCCAAGCTACCGTTGCACCCCAACAGTGTTGCCAGACGTACGATAATTATCGTATTTGTACCATAATTTTGACCTCTGTACGATGTACGATCAATAATACCACAATGTACGATAATTTCTGAATTTTGTGACACCATGGTCGTTGTAATTATAGAGCTTCTATTCTCAAAGATGTAGTTGTGTGGATCCTACGTCTACCTTCATGATTGTGAGGAGACGTGAACGTGGTGTTACGCATCCAATCTTACGTCTTCTCAACCAATCATCGTGGAGAATGGCTCTCTCTCACGAGCACAAGTTAACGTTCCTGTCGCACTTAGGTCAGTTGTTTCAAAACTGAGGTTGTTAGTTTAAAAATAAAGTATAGAAATTGAGTGCTGAAAAGGATAAATAGCTGTAACATCTAGATAAATAGCTGTATTTTGAACGTTTGACTCGGGTAAGATAATTAGTTTTTATCATTACAATAAGGTATAGAAAATGAGTGCTGAAAAGGACAATAGCTGTAACATCTAGATAAATAGCCGATCTTTATTTTGAACGTTTGACTTAAATATGATAATTTTCTCCCAAATACGATAATTTTGAGCTTCTGGTACGATACTTGGACATTTCCAATCTGGCAACACTGTACCCCAAGACACCACAAACCTATCTGGTGTTTCCTGCTTAAGCCACCTTTTGTCATCCTGCCTTCGATAGCTCAGCTGGTAGAGCGGAGGACTGTAGATGATACATTGGCTATCCTTAGGTCGCTGGTTCGATTCCGGCTCGAAGGAGCTGGCTTTTGAATTCGGCACGTAGATGTTTCCACGATTTCTTCAGAGTTTGCAGGGCAAGATATGCAAAAGCAACACGTCAAGAGGCAGATCTGTCACAGTACACAATGACAGGAATGGTTATTACATGAGATCTCAGGCTTAATAAAAATAACAGGTCAAGATACAAATCTATCACAGTACACTGGTGATTTTCAATCCTGATCCTGGGGACCCCCTGCTCTGGGCTGTGTTTCCCAAAAGCGTTGCAATCCTTCATACAACGTAGACGCATTGAAACCAATAGAGTTGCAATCAACTTAGGCTTACGATGACTCTGGAAGACGCGGCCCTGCATTTTTGTCTGTCTCCTTTTTCTGACACACCCAGATGAGCTCATGGAGCTCTCTCCTAACTAGCTAATGATCTTAATCAGGTGTGTTTAATAAGGGAGACATACAGAGCGGTGGGATTGGAAACCACTGCAGCACACAACGACAGGACTTCTTTTCACATTAGAAGTCAACAAGAAATCACGTGACCCCGACGTGATTTGAACACGCAACCTTCTGATCTGGAGTCAGACGCGCTACCGTTGCGCCACGAGGTCCTGAACCCAGAGGTGATGTATTTTGCTTAACCCCCTTGACACAGAATGCAAATCAGTAAATATACGGTGCTCAAGGAACACTCTTGATGTTGGACTTTATACTCAGGAGATCAAAAACAGATCGTCTGACCTCTAGGTGATTTGGAGCCAGACACTCTACCGTTGCACTACAAGATAGCGGAAAAATTATTTAGTGTTTCATGCAAAAGCACTTTGATAAACTATGCAAATCCGCTAGTCTTTACACTCACAAAGTCAAGAACAGTTCGCTTGAACTCAACATAATTGGAACACGCAACCTCCCGATCCGGGGTCAGGCGCACTCTGTCGCGGCCACGAGGTCGAGAAAACAAGTCGGCGTTCCTTGCTTAATTGCTTTGATTCAATTTGCAAATCAGTCACGGTAAAGGGCTGTAGACTTTATACTATGGATGTCAAGAAGAGATCAACTGATGTGATTGGAACATGCAACCGTCTGATCTGGATTCAGCCAAGCTACCGTTGTACCCCAAGACACCACAAACCTATCTGGTGTTTCCTGCTTAAGCCACCTTTTGTCATCCTGCCTTCGATAGCTCAGCTGGTAGAGCGGAGGACTGTAGATGATACATTGGCTATCCTTAGGTCGCTGGTTCGATTCCGGCTCGAAGGAGCTGGCTTTTGAATTCGGCACGTAGATTTTTCCACGATTTCTTCAGAGATTCCAGGGCAAGATATGCAAAAGTAACACGTCAAGAGGCAGATCTGTCACAGTACACAATGACAGGAATGGTTATTACATGAGATCTCAGGCTTAATAAAAATAACAGGTCAAGATACAAATCTATCACAGTACACTGGTGATTTTCAATCCTGATCCTGGGGACCCCCTGCTCTGGGCTGTGTTTCCCAAAAGCGTTGCAATCCTTCATTCAACGTAGACGCATTGAAACCAATAGAGTTGCAATCAACTTAGGCTTACGATGACTCTGGAAGACGCGGCCCTGCATTTTTGTCTGTCTCCTTTTTCTGACACACCCAGATGAGCTCATGGAGCTCTCTCCTAACTAGCTAATGATCTTAATCAGGTGTGTTTAATAAGGGAGACATACAGAGCGGTGGGATTGGAAACCACTGCAGCACACAACGACAGGACTTCTTTTCACATTAGAAGTCAACAAGAAATCACGTGACCCCGACGTGATTTGAACACGCAACCTTCTGATCTGGAGTCAGACGCGCTTCCGTTGCGCCACGAGGTCCTGAACCCAGAGGTGATGTATTTTGCTTAACCCCCTTGACACAGAATGCAACTCAGTAAATATACGGTGCTCAAGGAACACTCTTGATGTTGGACTTTATACTCAGGAGATCAAAAACAGATCGTCTGACCTCAAGGTGATTTGGAGCCAGACACTCTACCGTTGCACTACAAGATAGCGGAAAAATTATTTAGTGTTTCATGCTAAAGCACTTTGATAAACTATGCAAATCCGCTAGTCTTTACACTCACAAAGTCAAGAACAGTTCGCTTGACCTCAACTTAATTGGAACACGCAACCTCCCGATCCGGGGTCAGGCGCACTCTGTCGCGGCCACGAGGTCGAGAAAACAAGTCGGCGTTCCTTGCTTAATTGCTTTGATTCAATTTGCAAATCAGTCACGGTAAAGGGCTGTAGACTTTATACTATGGATGTCAAGAAGAGATCAACTGATGTGATTGGAACCTGCAACCGTCTGATCTGGATTCAGCCAAGCTACCGTTGCACCCCAACAGTGTTGCCAGACGTACGATAATTATCGTATTTGTACCATAATTTTGACCTCTGTACGATGTACGATCAATAATACCACAATGTACGATAATTTCTGAATTTTGTGACACCATGGTCGTTGTAATTATAGAGCTTCTATTCTCAAAGATGTAGTTGTGTGGATCCTACGTCTACCTTCATGATTGTGAGGAGACGTGAACGTGGTGTTACGCATCCAATCTTACGTCTTCTCAACCAATCATCGTGGAGAATGGCTCTCTCTCACGAGCACAAGTTAACGTTCCTGTCGCACTTAGGTCAGTTGTTTCAAAACTGAGGTTGTTAGTTTAAAAATAAAGTATAGAAATTGAGTGCTGAAAAGGATAAATAGCTGTAACATCTAGATAAATAGCTGTATTTTGAACGTTTGACTCGGGTAAGATAATTAGTTTTTATCATTACAATAAGGTATAGAAAATGAGTGCTGAAAAGGACAATAGCTGTAACATCTAGATAAATAGCCGATCTTTATTTTGAACGTTTGACTTAAATATGATAATTTTCTCCCAAATACGATAATTTTGAGCTTCTGGTACGATACTTGGACATTTCCAATCTGGCAACACTGTACCCCAAGACACCACAAACCTATCTGGTGTTTCCTGCTTAAGCCACCTTTTGTCATCCTGCCTTCGATAGCTCAGCTGGTAGAGCGGAGGACTGTAGATGATACATTGGCTATCCTTAGGTCGCTGGTTCGATTCCGGCTCGAAGGAGCTGGCTTTTGAATTCGGCACGTAGATGTTTCCACGATTTCTTCAGAGATTCCAGGGCAAGATATGCAAAAGTAACACGTCAAGAGGCAGATCTGTCACAGTACACAATGACAGGAATGGTTATTACATGAGATCTCAGGCTTAATAAAAATAACAGGTCAAGATACAAATCTATCACAGTACACTGGTGATTTTCAATCCTGATCCTGGGGACCCCCTGCTCTGGGCTGTGTTTCCCAAAAGCGTTGCAATCCTTCATACAACGTAGACGCATTGAAACCAATAGAGTTGCAAACAACTTAGGCTTACGATGACTCTGGAAGACGCGGCCCTGCATTTTTGTCTGTCTCCTTTTTCTGACACACCCAGATGAGCTCATGGAGCTCTCTCCTAACTAGCTAATGATCTTAATCAGGTGTGTTTAATAAGGGAGACATACAGAGCGGTGGGATTGGAAACCACTGCAGCACACAACGACAGGACTTCTTTTCACATTAGAAGTCAACAAGAAATCACGTGACCCCGACGTGATTTGAACACGCAACCTTCTGATCTGGAGTCAGACGCGCTACCGTTGCGCCACGAGGTCCTGAACCCAGAGGTGATGTATTTTGCTTAACCCCCTTGACACAGAATGCAAATCAGTAAATATACGGTGCTCAAGGAACACTCTTGATGTTGGACTTTATACTCAGGAGATCAAAAACAGATCGTCTGACCTCTAGGTGATTTGGAGCCAGACACTCTACCGTTGCACTACAAGATAGCGGAAAAATTATTTAGTGTTTCATGCAAAAGCACTTTGATAAACTATGCAAATCCGCTAGTCTTTACACTCACAAAGTCAAGAACAGTTCGCTTGAACTCAACATAATTGGAACACGCAACCTCCCGATCCGGGGTCAGGCGCACTCTGTCGCGGCCACGAGGTCGAGAAAACAAGTCGGCGTTCCTTGCTTAATTGCTTTGATTCAATTTGCAAATCAGTCACGGTAAAGGGCTGTAGACTTTATACTATGGATGTCAAGAAGAGATCAACTGATGTGATTGGAACATGCAACCGTCTGATCTGGATTCAGCCAAGCTACCGTTGTACCCCAAGACACCACAAACCTATCTGGTGTTTCCTGCTTAAGCCACCTTTTGTCATCCTGCCTTCGATAGCTCAGCTGGTAGAGCGGAGGACTGTAGATGATACATTGGCTATCCTTAGGTCGCTGGTTCGATTCCGGCTCGAAGGAGCTGGCTTTTGAATTCGGCACGTAGATGTTTCCACGATTTCTTCAGAGATTCCAGGGCAAGATATGCAAAAGCAACACGTCAAGAGGCAGATCTGTCACAGTACACAATGACAGGAATGGTTATTACATGAGATCTCAGGCTTAATAAAAATAACAGGTCAAGATACAAATCTATCACAGTACACTGGTGATTTTCAATCCTGATCCTGGGGACCCCCTGCTCTGGGCTGTGTTTCCCAAAAGCGTTGCAATCCTTCATACAACGTAGACGCATTGAAACCAATAGAGTTGCAATCAACTTAGGCTTACGATGACTCTGGAAGACGCGGCCCTGCATTTTTGTCTGTCTCCTTTTTCTGACACACCCAGATGAGCTCATGGAGCTCTCTCCTAACTAGCTAATGATCTTAATCAGGTGTGTTTAATAAGGGAGACATACAGAGCGGTGGGATTGGAAACCACTGCAGCACACAACGACAGGACTTCTTTTCACATTAGAAGTCAACAAGAAATCACGTGACCCCGACGTGATTTGAACACGCAACCTTCTGATCTGGAGTCAGACGCGCTACCGTTGCGCCACGAGGTCCTGAACCCAGAGGTGATGTATTTTGCTTAACCCCCTTGACACAGAATGCAACTCAGTAAATATACGGTGCTCAAGGAACACTCTTGATGTTGGACTTTATACTCAGGAGATCAAAAACAGATCGTCTGACCTCAAGGTGATTTGGAGCCAGACACTCTACCGTTGCACTACAAGATAGCGGAAAAATTATTTAGTGTTTCATGCTAAAGCACTTTGATAAACTATGCAAATCCGCTAGTCTTTACACTCACAAAGTCAAGAACAGTTCGCTTGAACTCAACTTAATTGGAACACGCAACCTCCCGATCCGGGGTCAGGCGCACTCTGTCGCGGCCACGAGGTCGAGAAAACAAGTCGGCGTTCCTTGCTTAATTGCTTTGATTCAATTTGCAAATCAGTCACGGTAAAGGGCTGTAGACTTTATACTATGGATGTCAAGAAGAGATCAACTGATGTGATTGGAACCTGCAACCGTCTGATCTGGATTCAGCCAAGCTACCGTTGTACCCCAACAGTGTTGCCAGACGTACGATAATTATCGTATTTGTACCATAATTTTGACCTCTGTACGATGTACGATCAATAATACCACAATGTACGATAATTTCTGAATTTTGTGACACCATGGTCGTTGTAATTATAGAGCTTCTATTCTCAAAGATGTAGTTGTGTGGATCCTACGTCTACCTTCATGATTGTGAGGAGACGTGAACGTGGTGTTACGCATCCAATCTTACGTCTTCTCAACCAATCATCGTGGAGAATGGCTCTCTCTCACGAGCACAAGTTAACGTTCCTGTCGCACTTAGGTCAGTTGTTTCAAAACTGAGGTTGTTAGTTTAAAAATAAAGTATAGAAATTGAGTGCTGAAAAGGATAAATAGCTGTAACATCTAGATAAATAGCTGTATTTTGAACGTTTGACTCGGGTAAGATAATTAGTTTTTATCATTACAATAAGGTATAGAAAATGAGTGCTGAAAAGGACAATAGCTGTAACATCTAGATAAATAGCCGATCTTTATTTTGAACGTTTGACTTAAATATGATAATTTTCTCCCAAATACGATAATTTTGAGCTTCTGGTACGATACTTGGACATTTCCAATCTGGCAACACTGTACCCCAAGACACCACAAACCTATCTGGTGTTTCCTGCTTAAGCCACCTTTTGTCATCCTGCCTTCGATAGCTCAGCTGGTAGAGCGGAGGACTGTAGATGATACATTGGCTATCCTTAGGTCGCTGGTTCGATTCCGGCTCGAAGGAGCTGGCTTTTGAATTCGGCACGTAGATGTTTCCACGATTTCTTCAGAGATTCCAGGGCAAGATATGCAAAAGTAACACGTCAAGAGGCAGATCTGTCACAGTACACAATGACAGGAATGGTTATTACATGAGATCTCAGGCTTAATAAAAATAACAGGTCAAGATACAAATCTATCACAGTACACTGGTGATTTTCAATCCTGATCCTGGGGACCCCCTGCTCTGGGCTGTGTTTCCCAAAAGCGTTGCAATCCTTCATACAACGTAGACGCATTGAAACCAATAGAGTTGCAAACAACTTAGGCTTACGATGACTCTGGAAGACGCGGCCCTGCATTTTTGTCTGTCTCCTTTTTCTGACACACCCAGATGAGCTCATGGAGCTCTCTCCTAACTAGCTAATGATCTTAATCAGGTGTGTTTAATAAGGGAGACATACAGAGCGGTGGGATTGGAAACCACTGCAGCACACAACGACAGGACTTCTTTTCACATTAGAAGTCAACAAGAAATCACGTGACCCCGACGTGATTTGAACACGCAACCTTCTGATCTGGAGTCAGACGCGCTTCCGTTGCGCCACGAGGTCCTGAACCCAGAGGTGATGTATTTTGCTTAACCCCCTTGACACAGAATGCAACTCAGTAAATATACGGTGCTCAAGGAACACTCTTGATGTTGGACTTTATACTCAGGAGATCAAAAACAGATCGTCTGACCTCAAGGTGATTTGGAGCCAGACACTCTACCGTTGCACTACAAGATAGCGGAAAAATTATTTAGTGTTTCATGCTAAAGCACTTTGATAAACTATGCAAATCCGCTAGTCTTTACACTCACAAAGTCAAGAACAGTTCGCTTGACCTCAACTTAATTGGAACACGCAACCTCCCGATCCGGGGTCAGGCGCACTCTGTCGCGGCCACGAGGTCGAGAAAACAAGTCGGCGTTCCTTGCTTAATTGCTTTGATTCAATTTGCAAATCAGTCACGGTAAAGGGCTGTAGACTTTATACTATGGATGTCAAGAAGAGATCAACTGATGTGATTGGAACCTGCAACCGTCTGATCTGGATTCAGCCAAGCTACCGTTGCACCCCAACAGTGTTGCCAGACGTACGATAATTATCGTATTTGTACCATAATTTTGACCTCTGTACGATGTACGATCAATAATACCACAATGTACGATAATTTCTGAATTTTGTGACACCATGGTCGTTGTAATTATAGAGCTTCTATTCTCAAAGATGTAGTTGTGTGGATCCTACGTCTACCTTCATGATTGTGAGGAGACGTGAACGTGGTGTTACGCATCCAATCTTACGTCTTCTCAACCAATCATCGTGGAGAATGGCTCTCTCTCACGAGCACAAGTTAACGTTCCTGTCGCACTTAGGTCAGTTGTTTCAAAACTGAGGTTGTTAGTTTAAAAATAAAGTATAGAAATTGAGTGCTGAAAAGGATAAATAGCTGTAACATCTAGATAAATAGCTGTATTTTGAACGTTTGACTCGGGTAAGATAATTAGTTTTTATCATTACAATAAGGTATAGAAAATGAGTGCTGAAAAGGACAATAGCTGTAACATCTAGATAAATAGCCGATCTTTATTTTGAACGTTTGACTTAAATATGATAATTTTCTCCCAAATACGATAATTTTGAGCTTCTGGTACGATACTTGGACATTTCCAATCTGGCAACACTGTACCCCAAGACACCACAAACCTATCTGGTGTTTCCTGCTTAAGCCACCTTTTGTCATCCTGCCTTCGATAGCTCAGCTGGTAGAGCGGAGGACTGTAGATGATACATTGGCTATCCTTAGGTCGCTGGTTCGATTCCGGCTCGAAGGAGCTGGCTTTTGAATTCGGCACGTAGATGTTTCCACGATTTCTTCAGAGTTTGCAGGGCAAGATATGCAAAAGCAACACGTCAAGAGGCAGATCTGTCACAGTACACAATGACAGGAATGGTTATTACATGAGATCTCAGGCTTAATAAAAATAACAGGTCAAGATACAAATCTATCACAGTACACTGGTGATTTTCAATCCTGATCCTGGGGACCCCCTGCTCTGGGCTGTGTTTCCCAAAAGCGTTGCAATCCTTCATACAACGTAGACGCATTGAAACCAATAGAGTTGCAATCAACTTAGGCTTACGATGACTCTGGAAGACGCGGCCCTGCATTTTTGTCTGTCTCCTTTTTCTGACACACCCAGATGAGCTCATGGAGCTCTCTCCTAACTAGCTAATGATCTTAATCAGGTGTGTTTAATAAGGGAGACATACAGAGCGGTGGGATTGGAAACCACTGCAGCACACAACGACAGGACTTCTTTTCACATTAGAAGTCAACAAGAAATCACGTGACCCCGACGTGATTTGAACACGCAACCTTCTGATCTGGAGTCAGACGCGCTTCCGTTGCGCCACGAGGTCCTGAACCCAGAGGTGATGTATTTTGCTTAACCCCCTTGACACAGAATGCAACTCAGTAAATATACGGTGCTCAAGGAACACTCTTGATGTTGGACTTTATACTCAGGAGATCAAAAACAGATCGTCTGACCTCAAGGTGATTTGGAGCCAGACACTCTACCGTTGCACTACAAGATAGCGGAAAAATTATTTAGTGTTTCATGCTAAAGCACTTTGATAAACTATGCAAATCCGCTAGTCTTTACACTCACAAAGTCAAGAACAGTTCGCTTGACCTCAACTTAATTGGAACACGCAACCTCCCGATCCGGGGTCAGGCGCACTCTGTCGCGGCCACGAGGTCGAGAAAACAAGTCGGCGTTCCTTGCTTAATTGCTTTGATTCAATTTGCAAATCAGTCACGGTAAAGGGCTGTAGACTTTATACTATGGATGTCAAGAAGAGATCAACTGATGTGATTGGAACCTGCAACCGTCTGATCTGGATTCAGCCAAGCTACCGTTGCACCCCAACAGTGTTGCCAGACGTACGATAATTATCGTATTTGTACCATAATTTTGACCTCTGTACGATGTACGATCAATAATACCACAATGTACGATAATTTCTGAATTTTGTGACACCATGGTCGTTGTAATTATAGAGCTTCTATTCTCAAAGATGTAGTTGTGTGGATCCTACGTCTACCTTCATGATTGTGAGGAGACGTGAACGTGGTGTTACGCATCCAATCTTACGTCTTCTCAACCAATCATCGTGGAGAATGGCTCTCTCTCACGAGCACAAGTTAACGTTCCTGTCGCACTTAGGTCAGTTGTTTCAAAACTGAGGTTGTTAGTTTAAAAATAAAGTATAGAAATTGAGTGCTGAAAAGGATAAATAGCTGTAACATCTAGATAAATAGCTGTATTTTGAACGTTTGACTCGGGTAAGATAATTAGTTTTTATCATTACAATAAGGTATAGAAAATGAGTGCTGAAAAGGACAATAGCTGTAACATCTAGATAAATAGCCGATCTTTATTTTGAACGTTTGACTTAAATATGATAATTTTCTCCCAAATACGATAATTTTGAGCTTCTGGTACGATACTTGGACATTTCCAATCTGGCAACACTGTACCCCAAGACACCACAAACCTATCTGGTGTTTCCTGCTTAAGCCACCTTTTGTCATCCTGCCTTCGATAGCTCAGCTGGTAGAGCGGAGGACTGTAGATGATACATTGGCTATCCTTAGGTCGCTGGTTCGATTCCGGCTCGAAGGAGCTGGCTTTTGAATTCGGCACGTAGATGTTTCCACGATTTCTTCAGAGTTTGCAGGGCAAGATATGCAAAAGCAACACGTCAAGAGGCAGATCTGTCACAGTACACAATGACAGGAATGGTTATTACATGAGATCTCAGGCTTAATAAAAATAACAGGTCAAGATACAAATCTATCACAGTACACTGGTGATTTTCAATCCTGATCCTGGGGACCCCCTGCTCTGGGCTGTGTTTCCCAAAAGCGTTGCAATCCTTCATACAACGTAGACGCATTGAAACCAATAGAGTTGCAATCAACTTAGGCTTACGATGACTCTGGAAGACGCGGCCCTGCATTTTTGTCTGTCTCCTTTTTCTGACACACCCAGATGAGCTCATGGAGCTCTCTCCTAACTAGCTAATGATCTTAATCAGGTGTGTTTAATAAGGGAGACATACAGAGCGGTGGGATTGGAAACCACTGCAGCACACAACGACAGGACTTCTTTTCACATTAGAAGTCAACAAGAAATCACGTGACCCCGACGTGATTTGAACACGCAACCTTCTGATCTGGAGTCAGACGCGCTACCGTTGCGCCACGAGGTCCTGAACCCAGAGGTGATGTATTTTGCTTAACCCCCTTGACACAGAATGCAAATCAGTAAATATACGGTGCTCAAGGAACACTCTTGATGTTGGACTTTATACTCAGGAGATCAAAAACAGATCGTCTGACCTCTAGGTGATTTGGAGCCAGACACTCTACCGTTGCACTACAAGATAGCGGAAAAATTATTTAGTGTTTCATGCAAAAGCACTTTGATAAACTATGCAAATCCGCTAGTCTTTACACTCACAAAGTCAAGAACAGTTCGCTTGAACTCAACATAATTGGAACACGCAACCTCCCGATCCGGGGTCAGGCGCACTCTGTCGCGGCCACGAGGTCGAGAAAACAAGTCGGCGTTCCTTGCTTAATTGCTTTGATTCAATTTGCAAATCAGTCACGGTAAAGGGCTGTAGACTTTATACTATGGATGTCAAGAAGAGATCAACTGATGTGATTGGAACATGCAACCGTCTGATCTGGATTCAGCCAAGCTACCGTTGTACCCCAAGACACCACAAACCTATCTGGTGTTTCCTGCTTAAGCCACCTTTTGTCATCCTGCCTTCGATAGCTCAGCTGGTAGAGCGGAGGACTGTAGATGATACATTGGCTATCCTTAGGTCGCTGGTTCGATTCCGGCTCGAAGGAGCTGGCTTTTGAATTCGGCACGTAGATGTTTCCACGATTTCTTCAGAGATTCCAGGGCAAGATATGCAAAAGCAACACGTCAAGAGGCAGATCTGTCACAGTACACAATGACAGGAATGGTTATTACATGAGATCTCAGGCTTAATAAAAATAACAGGTCAAGATACAAATCTATCACAGTACACTGGTGATTTTCAATCCTGATCCTGGGGACCCCCTGCTCTGGGCTGTGTTTCCCAAAAGCGTTGCAATCCTTCATACAACGTAGACGCATTGAAACCAATAGAGTTGCAATCAACTTAGGCTTACGATGACTCTGGAAGACGCGGCCCTGCATTTTTGTCTGTCTCCTTTTTCTGACACACCCAGATGAGCTCATGGAGCTCTCTCCTAACTAGCTAATGATCTTAATCAGGTGTGTTTAATAAGGGAGACATACAGAGCGGTGGGATTGGAAACCACTGCAGCACACAACGACAGGACTTCTTTTCACATTAGAAGTCAACAAGAAATCACGTGACCCCGACGTGATTTGAACACGCAACCTTCTGATCTGGAGTCAGACGCGCTACCGTTGCGCCACGAGGTCCTGAACCCAGAGGTGATGTATTTTGCTTAACCCCCTTGACACAGAATGCAACTCAGTAAATATACGGTGCTCAAGGAACACTCTTGATGTTGGACTTTATACTCAGGAGATCAAAAACAGATCGTCTGACCTCAAGGTGATTTGGAGCCAGACACTCTACCGTTGCACTACAAGATAGCGGAAAAATTATTTAGTGTTTCATGCTAAAGCACTTTGATAAACTATGCAAATCCGCTAGTCTTTACACTCACAAAGTCAAGAACAGTTCGCTTGAACTCAACTTAATTGGAACACGCAACCTCCCGATCCGGGGTCAGGCGCACTCTGTCGCGGCCACGAGGTCGAGAAAACAAGTCGGCGTTCCTTGCTTAATTGCTTTGATTCAATTTGCAAATCAGTCACGGTAAAGGGCTGTAGACTTTATACTATGGATGTCAAGAAGAGATCAACTGATGTGATTGGAACCTGCAACCGTCTGATCTGGATTCAGCCAAGCTACCGTTGTACCCCAAGACACCACAAACCTATCTGGTGTTTCCTGCTTAAGCCACCTTTTGTCATCCTGCCTTCGATAGCTCAGCTGGTAGAGCGGAGGACTGTAGATGATACATTGGCTATCCTTAGGTCGCTGGTTCGATTCCGGCTCGAAGGAGCTGGCTTTTGAATTCGGCACGTAGATGTTTCCACGATTTCTTCAGAGATTCCAGGGCAAGATATGCAAAAGCAACACGTCAAGAGGCAGATCTGTCACAGTACACAATGACAGGAATGGTTATTACATGAGATCTCAGGCTTAATAAAAATAACAGGTCAAGATACAAATCTATCACAGTACACTGGTGATTTTCAATCCTGATCCTGGGGACCCCCTGCTCTGGGCTGTGTTTCCCAAAAGCGTTGCAATCCTTCATACAACGTAGACGCATTGAAACCAATAGAGTTGCAATCAACTTAGGCTTACGATGACTCTGGAAGACGCGGCCCTGCATTTTTGTCTGTCTCCTTTTTCTGACACACCCAGATGAGCTCATGGAGCTCTCTCCTAACTAGCTAATGATCTTAATCAGGTGTGTTTAATAAGGGAGACATACAGAGCGGTGGGATTGGAAACCACTGCAGCACACAACGACAGGACTTCTTTTCACATTAGAAGTCAACAAGAAATCACGTGACCCCGACGTGATTTGAACACGCAACCTTCTGATCTGGAGTCAAACGCGCTACCGTTGCGCCACGAGGTCCTGAACCCAGAGGTGATGTATTTTGCTTAACCCCCTTGACACAGAATGCAACTCAGTAAATATACGGTGCTCAAGGAACACTCTTGATGTTGGACTTTATACTCAGGAGATCAAAAACAGATCGTCTGACCTCAAGGTGATTTGGAGCCAGACACTCTACCGTTGCACTACAAGATAGCGGAAAAATTATTTAGTGTTTCATGCTAAAGCACTTTGATAAACTATGCAAATCCGCTAGTCTTTACACTCACAAAGTCAAGAACAGTTCGCTTGAACTCAACTTAATTGGAACACGCAACCTCCCGATCCGGGGTCAGGCGCACTCTGTCGCGGCCACGAGGTCGAGAAAACAAGTCGGCGTTCCTTGCTTAATTGCTTTGATTCAATTTGCAAATCAGTCACGGTAAAGGGCTGTAGACTTTATACTATGGATGTCAAGAAGAGATCAACTGATGTGATTGGAACCTGCAACCGTCTGATCTGGATTCAGCCAAGCTACCGTTGTACCCCAACAGTGTTGCCAGACGTACGATAATTATCGTATTTGTACCATAATTTTGACCTCTGTACGATGTACGATCAATAATACCACAATGTACGATAATTTCTGAATTTTGTGACACCATGGTCGTTGTAATTATAGAGCTTCTATTCTCAAAGATGTAGTTGTGTGGATCCTACGTCTACCTTCATGATTGTGAGGAGACGTGAACGTGGTGTTACGCATCCAATCTTACGTCTTCTCAACCAATCATCGTGGAGAATGGCTCTCTCTCACGAGCACAAGTTAACGTTCCTGTCGCACTTAGGTCAGTTGTTTCAAAACTGAGGTTGTTAGTTTAAAAATAAAGTATAGAAATTGAGTGCTGAAAAGGATAAATAGCTGTAACATCTAGATAAATAGCTGTATTTTGAACGTTTGACTCGGGTAAGATAATTAGTTTTTATCATTACAATAAGGTATAGAAAATGAGTGCTGAAAAGGACAATAGCTGTAACATCTAGATAAATAGCCGATCTTTATTTTGAACATTTGACTTAAATATGATAATTTTCTCCCAAATACGATAATTTTGAGCTTCTGGTACGATACTTGGACATTTCCAATCTGGCAACACTGTACCCCAAGACACCACAAACCTATCTGGTGTTTCCTGCTTAAGCCACCTTTTGTCATCCTGCCTTCGATAGCTCAGCTGGTAGAGCGGAGGACTGTAGATGATACATTGGCTATCCTTAGGTCGCTGGTTCGATTCCGGCTCGAAGGAGCTGGCTTTTGAATACGGCACGTAGATGTTTCCACGATTTCTTCAGAGATTCCAGGGCAAGATATGCAAAAGCAACACGTCAAGAGGCAGATCTGTCACAGTACACAATGACAGGAATGGTTATTACATGAGATCTCAGGCTTAATAAAAATAACAGGTCAAGATACAAATCTATCACAGTACACTGGTGATTTTCAATCCTGATCCTGGGGACCCCCTGCTCTGGGCTGTGTTTCCCAAAAGCGTTGCAATCCTTCATACAACGTAGACGCATTGAAACCAATAGAGTTGCAATCAACTTAGGCTTACGATGACTCTGGAAGACGCGGCCCTGCATTTTTGTCTGTCTCCTTTTTCTGACACACCCAGATGAGCTCATGGAGCTCTCTCCTAACTAGCTAATGATCTTAATCAGGTGTGTTTAATAAGGGAGACATACAGAGCGGTGGGATTGGAAACCACTGCAGCACACAACGACAGGACTTCTTTTCACATTAGAAGTCAACAAGAAATCACGTGATCCCGACGTGATTTGAACACGCAACCTTCTGATCTGGAGTCAAACGCGCTACCGTTGCGCCACGAGGTCCTGAACCCAGAGGTGATGTATTTTGCTTAACCCCCTTGACACAGAATGCAACTCAGTAAATATACGGTGCTCAAGGAACACTCTTGATGTTGGACTTTATACTCAGGAGATCAAAAACAGATCGTCTGACCTCAAGGTGATTTGGAGCCAGACACTCTACCGTTGCACTACAAGATAGCGGAAAAATTATTTAGTGCTTAATTGCTTTGATTCAATTTGCAAATCAGTCACGGTAAAGGGCTGTAGACTATACTATGGATGTCAAGAAGAGATCTGGATTCAGCCAAGTACTTATCTCCACGTCAGATTCCAGCGTGAATCGGGTGTGGAGTAATGGTTTATTTCGTATGCTCCACACCATTGATGAACGTTCTGTGTGGCATTTATGCAGCATAGAAGAAGAGAGTATGATCAGAGTGGTCTTTGAAAATTGTAAATATCAGATCAAAAATCTTGTGAGTAGTTGCGATTGACTGTTTAGCTCACAATTGGTGTATATCTGATGAAACTACTTTTTTTAATCTTTTTTTTTTATTTTACATTTTTGTTGGTGGGTGTCACCATCCTTGAGATTCAGAATGTCAGGATAAGATGTCAGCTGGTTCTATCAACTTAAAGTTGCCATAAAATGCATTGAGAGAATATTTTAATTTGTTCTTTGATATCTACATAGAAGGTATATGGCATAGGAAAGGGCAAACAATCTCCAGAAACGGTTTTACAGGACCATTTACAACCCTAGGATTTGTCCCTAGAATGAAATGCTCTGTTATTGCCTTTTTTGGAAGCTTCATGAATATTAATGAGCTCTGCTCCGATTGGCTGTTTCACAGAGCTGCTCATCTCTATAGCTGGCACATTGATAAAAAATATATATTTAATTAGGAGCTCTAGCCGCTTTTAATATGTGGTTTGTTGAATCTGCCGTTTTGAATCGCAGACATTTTAGTCTCATTACTGTGATCCATGTGCTCTGTGTAAAGTTATAATGCAGACGGAGCTCTTCTTACCACACAAGTTCAGCTGCTTCTCGGTGATACTCTGGATCTGTAAATCATTTGCCATCATCAGCGCAGTTATTTCTCCATCATTCACCATCATCAGCACAGTCATCTCTCTGTTTATGTGGTAAGTGATATCTTTTGTACTGCAATGTAACAGGCTAGTGCTAGCATTAAGCTAACCGTGTCCCTTCAGTGGCTTGCCTTGTTTTACTGATGTACTGACGTTACCGATGATTGGGCGATGCAAATGTTGGAGGCGTAACTATTAACGATCCCGGGACTGATGCGTAACAGTCGGTGTTATGTTGGAATTGACATATAAATCTAGTGTTCTCAAAAGACCACCGAAAAATAGAAGATTTATCCTTATCCTTATATAGATTTATGTCTTGAGAACATATTGACAAAACAACAAATCTTCTGGCTCCGGCACGCTATGATCTGTAGACACCTCTTTGACGAGGACCAACAACCAGCCACTCCAACAAAAGGAAACAAAACGAAGCAAAACTATCTTTTTCAAGAAGCGTCCAGAGAGACCGGCAAAAACTGTCGAAGCTGACTTTATTTCAAATCATCCCGATGGGATATCGGGGAAAGTTTTCAACCAGCAATGATCACACCTCAGATAAACCACACAAGCTACAACATTGCCTCTGCGATAGAATACCGGTGACGGTCGTGACCTTTTTGTGCACCTACGTGGATGTGAACCGACAAGGTGGTAGCAAGCTGGATGAGCCCCAGAGACAGATCATCAGTGAAGACCTCTTCACCTAGACGGCCATCGACGCAAGACTGTGAAAACCAGATCCTCTCCAATCTGACACTGTGGCAACATGGAACTTTTGCATCTACATTAATATTAGTCTGTTTCTTCTTATTCTGAGGTCACCGTAGCCGCCAGATCCATTCTGTATTCCGATCAGATGGTCACTGCAGTCCCCCGGTTCCAGTCCGTACCAAGAGCAGATGGTGGATCAGCACCTTCAGCCGAATGTCAGCGGATACCATGTCAACTAGATGAGCCCTAGAGACAGATCATCAGTAAAGAATGAATCCACATGCCACAGCAAACTCGAGCTGGTGAAAATGTTCATCAAACACCCGCCGCTGACTTCTTTTAAAACGAGCCAGCTTATTGAAGGTGCACAGGATAAACGCCCTGAGAAAGCTGTGCCTCGCAACCCTAAGAACGGCATAGGCGTTAGTGGACACCTGACGCGCGTGCGTGCAAAACACCAGCATTTCACACGTCCCTGGGTGGGCTCGAACCACCAACCTTTCGGTTAACAGCCGAACGCGCTAACCCATTGCGCCAAAGCTGGGGAACAATAGTCTGTTAAGGGGGGGGGAGAAAAGGAAGGAGGGGGAAGAAGGGGGGAAAAGAGAAAAAGAAAGAAAAGAGAGAGAGAAAAGGAAAAAAATGAGGAGAAAAGAAGTGAAAGGGAAATGTATCTCTTTGTCCTTTAAAGCAATGTTTTTGGAGTGTATATTTACAATTAATTATCTGAAAAAAAAAATGTTTTCTCTATTTTCCTGTACATTTATATGGGAGTAAGGATGATCACAAGCTTCCCAGTTCATATTAGTGTTGCCATACATTGAAGTGTTTACTGAATGTTTTATTTAACAGTAAGTATCACATAAATGATGTCCAAATGAATGAAATCATTTTTGAAATAACAAATTAATATTTTATTAGATTTATATTACTGATTATTGATATTTTATTCAAAGTTTTTGCACTTTAAATATATTTCGGCTGTAGTTGTGTTCTAAAACTTATAGTACAAAAAATTGTACATTTATGTATTAAATCATCCCCAAATTTATCAACATTTTTAATAGGGCGTATAACTGTTTAATGATACTGTAACAATGACAAACAAAAAGAGTTATTTGATCATGACCAAACTTTTATTTTTTCAATCAGTCATAGCCAATTATTAATTATTCTTTTTTTTTTTTTTACATTTTTATTCTTATAGTTATGTTGCATGTGCAGAAAACAGAATAACACCTCTTAATAATACTTTCTACAGAAAACAGAACTATACATATAAACAAAACCGTCCAATGTCCATGGCTCTTGTGCATTAACTGCAAGTGAAAAGAACAGAAAGCACAAAACAATACAAATGAATAAAACTTTAAAATATTAATGACTCCTGTGCATGTTTTGCAAGTGCTAAAGAACAGAAAACAAAACTATACTATTAAATAAAACTGTCTTAATGTCCATGGCACTAGTGCATTCATTGCAAGTGCAAAAGAACAGAAAGCAGAAAACAATGCACATAAATAAAACTTTATCCCCTTTATTTTTTGGACTCTTATGGATGGCACAGAGCTTGAAATGGTCTCTATCAGGCGACAACAATCTGACCACTGGGCAAGTGGGGCAGTGGTGGTGAATGTCTGCCTCCACCCCTGGAGTGAACCTGTGTCCAGCCTACTCTGGTGTCTGGCAGCAAACATCACTCTCTTCTTATCGAAATCCAGCAAGTTCTGCCAACTATATTGCTCACCTAAGCAGAGAGAACATATAATACATGGCAAATGAGAAAACAAAACAAGTGGTAGTGTTAACATATGACAGGTCAAGAAGAGAAATTGACCTGCTGGTTGGTGAGACCCAGAGATGGCTGATTCCTGAGCTCCACAAGATACTCTGCAAGGCTGTCCACTTTGTCCAGCACACCAGCACTATGCAAAGCCTGTGAGAAAAATACAAACAAAAAGAAAAAAATGAAATGAACAACATTATGAGTACAGTGAAGTGGGACAAAAAAAAACAAAACAAATAAATAAATATATATTTTTCTATATGTTTTTTTTTGTCGACTTCAGACACAAAGCTACAGGTCAACACAAATTATTATGTTTTCCCTAGAAATTTTACAGTATTACATAAAACATAATTACATACATACATTAAATGAGACATTTACATACCACAGACTCGTCAGGAGATGCTGAGGCACCTGGCGTGAAGGAGGCATCAGGCTGAGTGGAGGACAGAGAGAAGCTTGGGTCATCAGTAAGACTCGACTCAGTAATGTCAAGTGTTTGGTCCTCCCTGAAGCCCTCGTCTTCTTCATCCTCACCTTCATCCACATCCTCCAGCAGGTTCTCTGTCTCTTCTGAGTCAGGGTCCACTACCAGGGGCTGTCCAGTCTGAGCAAGCAGCTCTCCTATGAAAAAATAATAATAAATAAAACACACAAATACAGGATCAGTCAAAAGTTTGGACACATCACTATTTTGTGTCTTATGCTCATCAGTCCTGCATTTATTTAATAAAAAATATAAAAAACATGAATAATATTATAAAATGTTAATACAGTTTAAATTTACAGTTACATATACTTTATATTTAATTTATTTCTGTCATCAACGCTGAATATATTTAGCAATCATTTTAGAAATCATTAAAAAGTTAAATAAAGAACAGCATTAGAAATCAAATAGAAAATCTTCTGTAACGATATACAGTACTGTTCAAAAAAAATTTTTTTAAAGAAATTAATTCTGTTGTTTTTAACTTTTTCATCATCAATGAATTCTGCAAAACGTATCACAGTTTTCATTAAAAAATAAATACAAATATGCAGTACAAATTATATTGCTGTTTTTTCTGTATTTTTGATCAAATAAATGCAGGCTGAATGAGCAAAAGGCACTTCTTTCAAAAACATTAAACACAGCCACGTGTAAAAATGTTTGACAAATAATGTACACATTCATATTCTACAATGAGATACAGGTAACTTTACCTTCTGGTAGAGGTTGTACCACTTCCGCTGCCGTGGTGCTGGTCTGTTGCCTCCAGACGGACAAACCCCAGAGCTGTCAAAAGTCCTCAACCTGGCCATCCACTCGCCATCACCCATGACCTTGTGGCTCTTTGGCTTAGTGCTCATCTAAATATAATAGGGAAATAATAGTTAGTAATGTGCATTTTGCAGGTATTGGACAACTACACAAATGTTTTTAATTTTTTTATAATGATACAACGATATATATTCAAGCTAACTAAATAATGGCACCCATTACAACAATTAAACATTATTTTATTTCTAATAAAGCAAAACAAGGTTACAGATTTATTTAAACTTTTTAACATTTTAACGACAATTATACATATAAATATTTGAATATGAAATTACTACATGCAGTTACGATGGGGATAATATTATTGTTTTGTTTGGTTTACAGTTAGTTGCATCCAATTATGCATAATTTACTGTTATTACTATAGTAAATACATATAGCATATATTAATCACAATGTGAAATAAAGTACATTGTTAGTTAAAAGCTGTGGTTATACATTTGATAATCAATCTGAGAAAAACAAAACAAAAAAACAAAGAACATAGTAAGTACACTTTACTTAAACCATGGTTAATTTTTGTAAGGGATGTCTATATAACATTGCATTTTCATTTAAATTATTATTTGCATCTGAGTTTATATAAATAGTAATCCATCTGCAAACACAAAACTTGATTACTACATTCACACATAGCAAAATCACATTAAATGTTAATTAGAAATGATAATGTCTACAACTAAACATATTTTTTAAATCCAAATCAAACTTTAAATAGAATAGATGTGTTTACTATGCAAAACTACAGGCAAATGGTGTTTTATATGTGAGATTATAGGCAAATCATGGAAACAAAACATGATTACTACACTTTCACTATAGCAAAAGAATGGAAAATTACTTGTTTTTTTTTCATTCATATTTTTATTTATAGTAAGACTGTGTTTACACTTAAAGAACGAGTAAACTGAGTTTAATAAGTACGATTACAGGCACAATTATGTTTAATATGTGAGATTTTAGGCAAGTCATGAAAAGAAAACATGATTACTACACTTTCACTATAGTAAAGCCATGGTAAATGACGACAAACACAAGCACAACGTTTTTTGTTGTTACTGTTCATTCAGATTTTCATTTATAGTAAGACTGTGTTCATACAGTTGTAATCGATCAGCCAAAAACACAACATGGTTACTACGCTTTCACTATAGTAAAAATAAGGTAAATTGTCATAAGGGATGACTGCACTTACAGCTGAAACACGTTTTTTTCCCCATTTAAATCGAATTTAAGAACGTGTAAATGGACTTTAGAAAGTTAGATTACATTTAAACGGTGTTTCATTATGGGCAATTCGCGAGTCAAAAGTTTGTGAACGCCAAACACGGATGAACGACGGACGAAAACGTAACGAGTTACCAATTGAGAACATTGTAAACAGAGAGGAGGAAAGTAGAAAACATGTATTACTTACTTTGAAAAGTTATCCTATATTCCGTTCGTCTGATTTTTGAACCTGACTTAGAATGAAACTAAGCATGGTGAGTGGCTCTCAACAATGGAGCTCGAGCGATGCGATTGGCGCCTCGTCCATTCTCACAATGGACGGCGAGCGACGCGATTGGCTCTCATCCATTCTCACAATGGACGGCGAGCGACGCGATTGGCTCTCGTCCATTCTCACAATGGACGGCGAGATCGGCGATTGGACGAGGAGACGGCCGCGGAAACAGACGATCCTGCTCCAGGTAGGATTTAGGTTCCAGTCTCTTTGGGGGCGTGGGTTCGAATCCCATCGCTGCCAGCAGCCATTTTAACCAAGGCAGGGAGGCCCTCTAACCCGCTTGGCAGCGGGAATATTTCACGCAAACAGCATCAGACTGCAGCAGTTCTGCAGAGTAAGTATTAGGGAGGCCGTTCCACCTGTCGAAGAGACCCTTGGAGCGCAACCCGACGAGGTAGCATGGCCGCGCGGTCCAATGCTACGTACACACCAAACGGGAATATGCGTCTGGTCCGAGTGTCTAGTTCGCGCGAATGGCGCGAATTGAGCGTCTGGCGCGTTAAGCGCGAATCTTGTCGCGTCTGACAAGAATTCGCGTCTGCTGCCCGAGGTGAAAATTCTGAACTTCTGCGTCAATTCGCGCCGCGTTAACCAATCAGGAGCCTGCTTGATGCTGACCCCCACTCCACAGGAAGGGGGCCACCAGGAGTAGGACTGCATACGCCTGTATAAAGGATGCCTTTACGGCGGCGAATTACAAGGCATCAGCTTGCGGCGAAGCGCGACAAGAAAAAAAAAAGGGCCCACGAAGATGAATGTGCCAGGGTAGCGTGGCTGATTGGTCTAAGGCGCTGGATTAAGGCCCCAGTCTCTTCGGGGGCGTGGGTTTGAATCCCACTACTGCCAAGACAGGGTTTCGGAAGGCTATTGTGACAGAGTCTGCCAAGACAGAGTTTCTGAAACCTACACAAAAAAAAAAAACGTTCTTTGTCCCCACTCCAGAGGCTTTGCAAAGAAGGTCTGTCGGCCGATGTTTTCTCTATCTTTGGGGTGGGGGAAGAGGGCAGAAAAGGGCCCACGGAGGTGAACATTCCAGGGTAGTGTGGCCGAGAGGTCTAAGGTGTTCAATTTAGGCTCCAGTCTCCTCTGGGGCGTGGGTTCAAATCCCATTGCTGCCAGCAGCCATTTTAACCAAGGCAGGGAGGCCCTCTAACCCGCTTGGGAGCGGGCTTGTTTTACGCAAACAGGATTAGACTGGAGCCGTTCTACAGAGTCAGTATTAGGGAGGCCGTTTGACCTGTCGTAAAGACCCTTGGAACGCACAATAACAAGGTAGCGTGGCTGAGCGGTCTAAGGCGCTGGATTAAGGCTCCAGTCTCTTCGGAGACGTGGGTTCGAATCCCACCGCTGCCAGAGAAGTCTTTTGGAAAGCTTCTGAGGCTGCTAAGCGACTGGAGAAGTGACGCTGCATGCTCATCCAAACTAAGCCGCTTTCGCATTCTTTGCAATTTAGCAAAGTCAGTGCTGGAAGCTTGTCCCAGCCTCTGCTCCATTCCAACAGAGGCCCACCAATAATTTACAATCATAGGAGAGGTGCAATAAAAAACAAACAAACAACTCAACGAATTTAAAAATTATATTAATGAAAAACAATGAGTAGTCTACAAGAATGGAGACAGCCAATGTAACTCATGGAAAGTTTTGGGTGAAATAACAGCTGCCTGATCATTTTGATTTTAAATGCAACACAGCTGGCTATCGTTTTCACATAAGCCCCAAAGGCCTTGATTAGCGGATTCAGGTGTGCTTGATCAGAGATGGACCTCCACTCCACAGGAAGGGGGCCACCAGGAGTAGGACTGCATACGCTGTATTAAGGATGCCTTTACGGCGGCGAATTACAAGGCATCAGCTTGTGGCGAAGCGCAACCCAAATACAGCGACGATGATCCCTACACCGCTGTTCTGCTCTCCAGAGCAAATACAGAGCGGTGACACTCTCGATAAATGATCGATCAACAACAGACATCTTGTAAAAAGATGGCTGCCAACGGGGTTCGAAACTTTTTGAAACTTTCGCCTCTGACGCACCTGACGCGCGTAATTTTCGCTTCAAACTTTTGTTTTTATGCGCGTCCATTTCGCTCTTGACGGGCGAATTAACACAAAGTGGTCACGCATATAAATAGAAGCGGCAGGTGCGAATTTAGACGCGTATTCGCGTTTGGTGTGAACGTAGCATAAGGCGCTGGATTAAGGCTCCAGTTTCTTCGGGGGTGTGGGTTTGAATCCCACTGCTGCCAAGACAGAGTTTTGGAAGGCTATTGTGCGTACGCAAAAAAAAAAGGTTCTTTGCCCGCATTCCAGAGGCTTTGCATAGAAGGTCTGGCGGCCGACGTTCTCTCTATGTTTGGGGCGGGGGAAGAGGGCAGAAAACGGCCCACGAAAGTGCAAGTCCCAGGGTAGCGTGGCCGAGTGGTCTAAGGCGCTGGATTTAGGCTCCAGTCTCTTCGGGGGCGTGGGTTCGAATCCCATCGCTGCCAGCAGCCATTTTAACCAAGGCAGGGAGGCCCTCTAACCCGCTTGGCAGCGGGAATATTTCACGCAAACAGCATCAGACTGCAGCAGTTCTGCAGAGTAAGTATTAGGGAGGCCGTTCCACCTGTCGAAGAGACCCTTGGAGCGCAACCCGACGAGGTAGCATGGCCGCGCGGTCCAATGCTACGTACACACCAAACGGGAATATGCGTCTGGTCCGAGTGTCTAGTTCGCGCGAATGGCGCGAATTGAGCGTCTGGCGCGTTAAGCGCGAATCTTGTCGCGTCTGACAAGAATTCGCGTCTGCTGCCCGAGGTGAAAATTCTGAACTTCTGCGTCAATTCGCGCCGCGTTAACCAATCAGGAGCCTGCTTGATGCTGACCCCCACTCCACAGGAAGGGGGCCACCAGGAGTAGGACTGCATACGCCTGTATAAAGGATGCCTTTACGGCGGCGAATTACAAGGCATCAGCTTGCGGCGAAGCGCGACAAGAAAAAAAAAAGGGCCCATGAAGGTGAATGTGCCAGGGTAGCGTGGCTGATTGGTCTAAGGCGCTGGATTAAGGCCCCAGTCTCTTCGGGGGCGTGGGTTTGAATCCCACTACTGCCAAGACAGGGTTTCGGAAGGCTATTGTGACAGAGTCTGCCAAGACAGAGTTTCGGAAACCTACACAAAAAAAAAAACGTTCTTTGTCCCCACTCCAGAGGCTTTGCAAAGAAGGTCTGTCGGCCGATGTTTTCTCTATCTTTGGGGTGGGGGAAGAGGGCAGAAAAGGGCCCACGGAGGTGAACATTCCAGGGTAGTGTGGCCGAGAGGTCTAAGGCGTTCAAATTAGGCTCCAGTCTCCTCGGGGGCGTGGGTTCAAATCCCATTGCTGCCAGCAGACATTTTAACCAAGGCAGGGAGGCCCTCTAACCCGCTTGGGAGCGGGCTTGTTTTACGCAAACAGGATTAGACTGGAGCCGTTCTGCAGAGTCAGTATTAGGGAGGCCGTTTGACCTGTCGTAAAGACCCTTGGAACGCACCATGACACGGTAGCGTGGCCGAGCGGTCTAAGGCGCTGGATTAAGGCTCCAGTCTCTTCGGGGGCGTGGGTTCGAATCCCACCGCTGCCAGAGAAGTCTTTTGGAAAGCTTCTGAGGCTGCTAAGCGACTGGAGAAGTGACGCTGCATGCTCATCCAAACTAAGCCGCTTTCGCATTCTTTGCAATTTAGCAAAGTCAGTGCTGGAAGCTTGTCCCAGCCTCTGCTCCATTCCAACAGAGGCCCACCAATAATTTACAATCATAGGAGAGGTGCAATAAAAAACAAACAAACAACTCAACGAATTTAAAAATTATATTAATGAAAAACAATGAGTAG
Source organism: Garra rufa (assembly GCF_049309525.1). NCBI lineage: Eukaryota > Metazoa > Chordata > Actinopteri > Cypriniformes > Cyprinidae > Garra > Garra rufa. Next base: position 70,382,753 of record NC_133361.1, read on the forward strand.
TCTACAAGAATGGAGACAGCCAATGTAACTCATGGAAAGTTTTGGGTGAAATAACAGCTGCCTGATCATTTTGATTTTAAATGCAACACAGCTGGCTATCGTTTTCACATAAGCCCCAAAGGCCTTGATTAGCGGATTCAGGTGTGCTTGATCAGAGATGGACCTCCACTCCACAGGAAGGGGGCCACCAGGAGTAGGACTGCATACCCTGTATTAAAGATGCCTTTACGGCAGCGAATTACAAGGCATCAGCTTGTGGCGAAGCACAACCCAAATACAGCGACGATGATCCCTACACCGCTGTTCTGCTCTCCAGAATAAATACAGAGCGGTGACACTCTCGATAAATGACCGATCAACAACAGACATCTTGTAAAAAGATGGCTGCCAACGGGGTTCGAAACTTTTTGAAACTTTCGCCTCTGACGCACCTGACGCGCGTAATTTTCGCTTCAAACTTTTGTTTTTATGCGCGTCCATTTCGCTCTTGACGGGCGAATTAACACAAAGTGGTCACGCGTATAAATAGAAGCGGCAGGTGCGAATTTAGACGCGTATTCGCGTTTGGTGTGAACGTAGCATAAGGCGCTGGATTAAGGCTCCAGTTTCTTCGGGGGTGTGGGTTTGAATCCCACTGCTGCCAAGACAGAGTTTTGGAAGGCTATTGTGCGTACACAAAAAAAAAGGTTCTTTGCCCGCATTCCAGAGGCTTTGCATAGAAGGTCTGGCGGCCGACGTTCTCTCTATATTTGGGGCGGGGGAAGAGGGCAGAAAACGGCCCACGAAAGTGCAAATCCCAAGGTAGCGTGGCTGAGTGGTCTAAGGCGCTGGATTTAGGCTCCAGTCTCTTCGGGGGCGTGGGTTCGAATCCCATCGCTGCCAGCAGCCATTTTAACCAAGGCAGGGAGGCCCTCTAACCCGCTTGGCAGCGGGATTATTTCACGCAAACAGGATTAGACTGCAGCCGTTCTGCATAGTCAGTATTACGGAGGCCGTTCCACCTGTCGAAGAGACCCTTGGAGCGCAACCCGATGAGGTAGCATGGCCGAGCGGTCTAATGCTACGTTCACACCAAATGCGAATATGCTTCTGGTCCGAGTGATTTCAATGTTAAGTCAATGGTAAGACGTGTTTACACGCGCGTGGAGTTCTTTCGGCGCGAATTGAGCGTCTGGTGCGTTAAGCGCGAATTTTGCTTTTTTGTGAATCACGAGTTTGAAACGAATTGGCGTCTGCTGCCTGAGCTTCTGCGTCAATTCGCGCCCGCGTTAACGGATCTCAGAATCAGAATCAGAATGAGCTTTATTGCCAAGTATGCTTGCGCATACAAGGAATTTGTTTCAGTGTTATTAGCTTCCAGTACACAGAGACGCACAGGCAATAAAATAAGAGAATAAGAAAAATACACATATGTAAGCATAAATCAGGGGTCTCAAACTCCAATTGCGGCCCGCAGGAAGATAGTTTGTGGCCTCCGCCTTAATATGAAAGTTTAATGTTACTGCGGCCCGCGAGTTTGATGTGTATGGGATTTTACAGTGTTGTGTGCAGGGCTGAGCGAACCTACCAATCACGGTGGGGTTTATGGCTTTTGGGGGTGGTCATCGGCAGGGCTTGAAGCAAGCAGAGAAACATTTCTCAATGAGTGAAATTTACAGTAGCGTTGCCATGGAGGGTTTTCTTTCATGCCTGGCTGGCTGCCTCGTTTCTATTGGGCACACGCAGATATTTGTCCCAGCGCGCTGCATTCACAACACTTTAAAAAGTTTTTTAAGTTGCTGCCCAGCGGGACATTATAACAAAGAAAACAGGAACACAGACAAGGAGACAGTAGCCTCAGCACAATGTAAAAACGGTGTTTTTATATTGAAACTCCAAATAAATGAGGTTCAAACAGTAATAACGAACGTGCGTGTTTATTTTAGCAATTCCGTCAGTGAACAAGCACAAAACGCTAAAATAAATCAGTGTAAAAATAGGACTAAGTGTTAAATAGGCTATTAAACAAACATTCGTTGCAAAAATTCCTAACAACCTCGACAGCGCATCAGAATACTGGCCGAGTTCTCTTTCTCTTCCCCATCACACAGCTGCTGTTTTTAATAGCAAAGTAATTGCATTTATTTTCGTTTCTTTAGTTTATAAAGTTAATTTAGAAATCCATAAATATAAAAGCGCTATGTTAAACTTTTTTTTTTAAATTTTTGTTCATAAAGGTAAGAGTAATACATTGATTTTAAATTATTACTTCACTACTAAAACGAAATCATTCAAATCGAAAACAAAACTCTTTCATTAGCTATAGGCCTAATCCATAAAGATACATTTAAGCGCGTCCAGTGAGCAGATGCCGAGTCACAATCGTCAACTTCATATTTGCAACACTGACTCAGAAAATACTAGTTTATTAATAAATAATTCGAAGAGGAAGAGCTGCCAGGTCTCTAGCAGCAAGGAGTAGGCAAGAGAAGCCATGTTCAGAACAACTTTCATAGTTCTGTCTGTTTGTAATCTTGGTTTATCCCATTGTATTCCCCCATCGATCTGTCTGTATTGGTTTTGCCCTCATCACCGTTATCTGTGTCACCTGTCTGTCATTATGAGTTAAGCCTTATAAGCATGTCTTTGAGTTCCTCACTTTGTCGGTCGTTGCTCATGTTTTACGTTTGGTGTGTGGAAGTTCTGCGTATTCCTGATCTGTCAGTTCCTTGGATTATATTAAAAGACTTTGTATTTGTTATATCGTGTCTCGTCTCGTCTCATCCAGCACCGCACCGTAACAGTAAACGACCGACCTAAAACAGTTTTTCACGGCGTTTTCCCCTGCTTTTTTTCCCCGTTTTTCTCAGTGTTTATTTTTGTTTATCATGGATAACCCCGCCGTCCTCATCATTCTCCTGGAGCAGGGGGAGCGCTCTCTCGAGGATCACACAAGAGACTTTGTGCGACTCATCCCATACACACACTACCCGGACAGCTGCCTGTGCACATTCTATCGCAAAGGACTCAACAACTCCACCAAAGCGCGGCTGTCCGGGGAGGGTCCTCGAGAGAGCATCGCCGAGTACATCAAGTGGGTGCTGGTGTCCAGCAGAACTTCGTCGACCGCGGAGAATGACACCAGCCCCACTTCAGACCCAGAGCCCAGCCAAACATCACCCCGACATGCGGAGTGTGAGCCCGATTTCACCGCGGAGGAACCTGAGCCGCGAGCGACAGAGTCAGAGTCCTGCACGTCGGCTCAGGTGAGCCGGCATCTACATCCGCGACGGTGGATAGCAACGTGGAGCAAGGGAGGGCAATGGAGAGCCCTGCCCACTGCAACACCGCTGGGGGTGAGCTGGAAGACAACTCTGGGGATTTGATTGATTTTTTTTCGGATATTATGGACAATAACTCTGGTGATTTAATTGACTTAAATACAGAAATACCTCCCTGTCATGTCCAACCTGTCTGTCAGAAATTCCCACCCACCCCCCCTCTTCTGTTCATGTCTCTGTCCGTCTGGCCACCGCTGTCCCCTGTCAGCCCCTCTGCTCACCCTCAGCCCATCATCAGTGCAGTGGGCTCGCCGCAGGGCTGCCAGTCAACATCGGTGTCATGGCTGGAGGATCCCTCAGCTCCGCCTCCAGCCTCAGAGTCCAGATCTCCACCACGGCTCTCGACGTCCGCCCGTCAGTCCACCAGCTCCACCGGGCTCCATCGTCTCTCCGGCTCCGCCCTGGTCAGTCGTCGTCCCTCCATCACCTCAGGACTCTGCTCCTCCGGCTGTGCCTTGTCGCGCCGTCCCACCGGCTCCTTCGGACTCCTCCCTCCCTTCGGCACAGCCTCCATCCTCTGTCGCTCCGGCTCCGCCGCGGACTTCCGGAACTCCGCCTCCGCCTCGGTCGTCAGAGCCTTCAGTTCCGCCTTGGCCCTCCGGATCCGCGGTGTCGCCCCGGATCTTCGGCTCTCCATCTCCGCCTCGGGCTCCTCTACCAGCTGCTCCGCCTCTGTCAGTCGGCCCCCTGGAGTCGGCGGTCCTTCCTCCACCATGGCTCCTCCCTCCGTCGGCTCCACCGTGGGCCGTCATCATGGCTGTGGTCTGGGTCTGTCTCTTCTGCTCCGGGTCCCTCCTGTCTGTTCCCTGGCTCCTCCCACCGTCGTCGCCCCCCTGGACTGTCTTGTCTAACCCTTGGATTCTTGTTTTGGTCCCCCTCCCGGGGTTGCGTCCTCCACCTAAGCCTCCTCCATGGACTCTGTTTTTCTGTTTTGCTGCCCCTCTAGTCTGTTTTCTGTTTCTGTTTTGTACGGCGCGAGGACGCGCCTATGCGGAGGGGGGCGTAATGTCATAGTTCTGTCTGTTTGTAGTCTTGGTTTATCCCATTGTATTCCCCCATCGATCTGTCTGCATTGGTTTTGCCCTCATCACCGTTATCTGTGTCACCTGTCTGTCATTATGAGTTAAGCCTTATAAGCATGTCTTTGAGTTCCTCACTTTGTCGGTCGTTGCTCATGTTTTACGTTTGGTGTGTGGAAGTTCTGCGTATTCCTGATCTGTCAGTTCCTTGGATTATATTAAAAGACTTTGTATTTGTTATATCGTGTCTCGTCTCGTCTCATCCAGCACCGCACCGTAACAACAACAGTCTTCTTCTGAACAGTTCTTCAATGTTTCATGTTCCGAAGGTTAAAGGTTAAAGAATTGTTAATACAGACTTTTGAATCTGAATACAGCAGATATAGAACATTGAAGAAACCGCATATAGTCGCTGACTAGCGCAATCTAATTATTATTATTATTGTTATTATTAATTTCATTATTATTAAGTACTGATTGATTGATTTTTCTTATTAATTCTTAATTTATTTATATTTTCCATCTTATTTTGTTAAAAAAATTAAAATACAGAGATTTGAGAAGATTGACAATTTTTTAACAAAGCTTTTCTTGTGGAAGACCTGATGCGGCCCAGCCTCACCCAGACTCTGCCTCCAGCGGCCCCCAGATAAATTGAGTTTGATACCCCTGGCATAAATAGACCAAAAATAAAAATAGTAAATAATAATAATAATTGGTAAAAAATTGACAATAAATATGTATGTACAGTTGTGCTATAGGTGATGGAATACAGGGATGTGTTAGGTTGGAGGTGGTAGCAGTAGATAAAGTCAGATTATTCCACACATTTTTGCACATTTTAACTGTTCATAAGGTGGATTGCATGGGGGAAGAAACTGTTCACGCGTCTGGCTCTGTAGCGCCAACCGGATGGTAAGAGTTCAAAGAGGGGATGACTTGGATGTGAGGGGTCCAAAGTGATTTTCTGATCTCTTTTCCTCACTCTGTATGTGTACAGTTCTTGAAGGGTGGGCAGGGGAGCACCAATAATCCTCTCAGCAGACCGAACTATATAAACTCCTGTTTACTAGACAGGCGCTTTGACCAACTAAGCCTTTTTTTTTAATTCAATGTACGCTGAGAACAGGAGGCCTCAAAATGGTTTCTGCTGTCCGAGGGCAACACTGCGCAGTATGGGCTTAACAAAATGCCAAAAAGCACAAATCAATGCGGTATCCATTGCGCCACAGAGCCCAAAACGGCAGCCAGCAGAGCCGAGTGAAGGCTGACCTTCCGGGTCTGTGGCCGTCCAACGGTAAGAGAGCGCGTGCTCTCTGTAGCGAATTTATCTCAAAAATGGAAATGTATATAAATAATTACAATTAATTTTTATTACTTATTACTTTATTACTAATTATTTATATCAGCCGCCAGTGGTAACTGTAGCGGAATTAAATCGCCATCAATTAATCTGTTCGTCTAGCAAACATTCAGGGTAATTTCATATCAACTCCAAGCAATGATATTTTCTTGGCCACAGAAAAATAACACTCTTACAGTATTAATGCATTAGAGCCTGTAGCTTGATCAGAAATCGTAAAGGGACATTAATTTGCAAGGCAGAATCAGAGACTGATTTCATTTGTGCACAAGAGTTTTATTAACTAACGACTAACATATAACTAATCTAAACAAACAAACATACAATCACTGTTACAGGGTAGGTTAGGAGGATGGCTAGAACAGTACAGGAAAAGGGGGGGTGAGGCTTAGTGGACCATCTGAAAGAACTATCAGTTTCTAACGCAAAGCGCGGCATGTGATAGCTTACACATAACCTCTGTTTAGTGGAAGAAACTATCCTTGCATTCGACCGAGAGTCTCGTGGAGCCTCTGGAGAAGTCCTGTATGGTTCCATTTGATGGCCGGAGTTGCAATTTCTTGAAACTCCAAGGTTGTTCTTGACTCTGTTAAGGTTAGGAGAGGTCTCTCTCCTGTGTAAGAATTTCAGAGGAACTGCAGGCCGCACTTCAGAGCTGGGGATCCAGAGACGACCAGGAGTGAAGATAGGGAGATGTCTGATCGTGGTCATTCTCATGATGATAAGTTCCATGGTTAGGTGAAAATGAACTCCAGTGCTGTTAGTCTAACTCTGCAGAGTCCACGCAGCTCTATATGTTGAGGCCCCCTCCTGGGGTCTGGGCTCAGTGGAGGCCCTCCACACAAGCTGCAATCTAGATTTTCAGAAAAACCTGGGCGGAACTGTGTGTGAGTCCTTTTATATTCTAGGAATAGTCACACCTCTCAAAGTGGACTTGACCAATAAGAGAGGCTGATATTCCAAGCGGGGGGTTTTGAAATGATGTGGGCTTTTACGACCCCTTGTTTGAGAGCAAGGTATTTTGCATGTGGGTAAATTCATGTAAATCTACAAGGGATTCATGAAACTCTAATATGTTACATGTGTATCAACATAGCATTTTAGATCACCAAAATACGAATTCAGAGATACCAAACATGACCGTGTGGTTATACTACATAAAATTTATCTAAATCTATAGTAACACATGCATAAAAACATTACACAATACAAGATACATAAACCGCAATAATACACACAATGATTTGAGGCTGTGTGTGTGTTCATTCATAGGACGGTTTTCTTATGAATTAGGGAAGAGTCCATTTCAACAGGTCAAATGTCTCTCGTTTTTGTTGGTCTATCTGCATTCTTTTGCATCGTAAAACTGGTGTTATTAGCTAGTTGGCAAGGCAAGGCAAGGCAAGTTTATTTATATAGCACATTTCATACACAATGGTAATTCAAAGTGCTGTACATAAGAGGAGTAAAAATCACAATAGCATAAAAATCATAGTCATAAAAATTTAAAATAATAATCACACAAACAGATTTAAGAACATATTGAAACTCGTGACCCACACTTTCACTTTTAGTTTACTTCAGCGTGCTCACACAGTCTTGCTGAGAAAGTTGCGGCAGCCTTCAGATAGGCAAACTGTACTTCGCCTTACCTGGTCTGCGCAATGTCTAGATAGACAAACTATACTTCGTCGTATCTACTTCAACAAATATTTAGACAGATAAACTATACTTCATCTTGTCTATTCACAGCGAACAGTAATCAGATAAACAAACTATACTTCATCTTACCTGATCAGAGACATCCACGCCGTGGACATCAAATTGTAAGAACATTTTAAATGATTTTAAAATTGATTTAAAAATAAATTAAAACAATAAAAACAGAGAATTTAAGAACATTTAAGATGATTTAAAAATTTGATTTTAAAATTAATTTGCACAGTAAAATGATTATACATAAAATAATGCAGTATGTTCGGACGTAGCACAGTGCTCATTCAATAAATGCACAACTAAACAGGTGAGTTTTGAGTCTGCATTTAAATGTGGCTAATGTATTAGCACATCTGATCTCTTCTGGAAGCTGAATCCAACTGCGGGCGGCATAATAGCTAAAAGCGGATTCCCCTTGTTTTGTGTGAACTCTTGATATTACTAACTGACTCGATCCTAGTGATCTGAGTTGTCTGTTAAGTTTGTATACAGTGAGCATATTTGCAATGTATGTAGGTCCTAGGCCATTGAGTGCTTTATAAACAAGTAAAAGTACTTTCAAATCTATCCTAAACATAACTGGTAGCCAGTGTAAGGACCTGAGGACTGGTGTAATATGCTCAGATTTTTCGGTTCTAGTCAGAATCCTGGCAGCAGCGTTCTGAATGAGCTGCAGCTGTCTAATGGTCTTCTTGGGAAGGCCAGTGAGGAGACCATTACAATAGTCCACCCTGCTGGTAATAAAGGCATGATTTGGAAAATAAAACAGTCACCCAGAAGTTACATTAGTCAATTTAAATAGTGTGTATTATGTAGGATTTCAGCGTGAATCAGACAATTTAGGAGATTCGATTAGAAGTTAAAACACTTCTACAGACTCAAATTACACAAGAGGCCCCGTCATTAATCTGACGTTTGATAGCTGGCGCCAGTCAGCTTGAAGCAACCAAGTAACTAGAAGCTTAAAAATAAGAACTTGCAACATGAAACAAAAGGACCCGTGTAGATTGTCAAAGTTGGAGCAAATAACCAAGATTAATGGTCAAAGAAATGCACATCATGAACATCACATGAGTAAAGATCATTAGAGTTTGGTTGGTGGACCATCCCCCACACGCAGGACATGGACTGAAATTCCTTCCCTAACCTTTTGACTTCCAGCTCAGAGAACAGACCCTCACAGAACACATCCTTACGTATCACAGTATGGCAAAAGAAACTGCCATTGATATATATATAAATATATATATATGCACCTAAAATTATGCTAAAAGAACTTATGAGCAACTCATCATTTCTATGTATAACTTCCTATTCATATATGTAACCCATACATTTGCCTATTATGTTTTAATCACTTATTGTGTATGTCCCTTTTGATAACTATTAAGTAGTTTAATGGTTTATATTGGTGTTTGATATGCACGGTCTTGAAATGGCATTCTCGAAATGTTTCTGTAATTCAATTCTTTGTAAAATGTATTTTAGTCTTGTTATCGAAATCATGTCCAAATTTAACTTTGCCAAGAGCGGGAAAGTTGGGATCACGGGACTGATCAGAAAAATAGCCGCTTGACTCGGTTATATATTCTTACTGTCAGTTAACAAATTTACAAAAGAATTTAGCTTTGCTTCCCATATAGTAACAGAGACTGGGCCAAATCTGGCTTACATTCCACACTTGTCTTTTATTCACAGTCTTGACTGCAAAAGTTTGTGATTTGTTTTTATTTTTGTATTTGTTATATATTATAGATTCTGACAATTAAAAAAACAGGCTCCTGTATTCATGAAATCAATCACTATCTTTGTTCAAACACGGCAGTATATTAAAGTGCTGTTTTTGTGCGGTCTTTCATATTTTAGTAGCTATATACAACAAATCTACAGCGCTTCCATTAGGCTATTTTTTACGAAGCTGTCAACACTGTAAACTCTGACGACATGCAATCAGTTGATGAACACCCATTCATATATAGACTGTTATTCAATAATATGTATACAATTATTTTATTTACAAATTTTGTGTTTTCCCTGTTTTATTCATTTAATATTGTGAAACTGGTGCCATTGCTTTTTTTGTTTTAATTTTTTTCAAGAAAGAATTCAACCCCCCAAAATATGAAATAAATCCAGGCCTGTACATGATACAGATTTTTTGTTCCCAAATTGGTTTGGAAGAGTGGTTGAATAAACAATTAAACTGAACTTGTATGGCTGTATGACTGACAATTTAATTGATCACTGAGAGAGCACTGACTTGGTATGATGTTGGTTCAATAGAAAAATGAAATTTTTAAAAATAGCTTAGATGTAGTGAACTACTTTTGCCATGATGCTGTAGCTTAGCTTGCTACATTACCCAAGGCTGTAGCTTTAGCGTAGTTAAGCTTCATTTAATGAAGAGTAACTTAGCGTAGCTCACTACATTTTCCAAGTAGCTTGCCCATCACTGCTGTTAAGTGTGTACTTTTATTTGTCCACACTCACAAGAGAAACAGAACGCTGTGCTTTTTTTAGAATAAAGAAAACAAACAGGATAATTTCTCAGTTTTTTTTCTGTCTCCACGAACTGCTTTTAAGTTGCACCACCTAAATAATTCAAACTCAGTGAATACTCGGCACACAAACAGAAAAGTGGTTTTATGCTTTTAAACGAAGTAAGTTTTATCGAAAACAAATATTCTTTGATAAAGTAATCTACATGACACCAAGGAGATGTCTAGTCTATCCAGTTGCAAATAATTGTATTTAATGTGATCCCGCCCACGAGCTACGTCCCATTGATATTCAAATTAGCCATGTGCTACAAGCGCGGCAAGGACCGGAGTATCTGTATGCGAGGAAACTACCACGTCACTGCAAAGAAAGCAATACGACTTTTCAAGTTCATCTTGGTTACTGTTCGTTTCTGAAAGAATACGTGCAGCGATGAATAAGACTTATATTTACCTCGATCAGAAGGATGCCATGCGACGCAAACCCAGCAGGAGGACACATTTGCATGAGTAAGTCTTTTATTTGCCTTCTTCCTTTCGCTGTTATTTTCTTTGACAAAACGTATACACATTTTACTAGTTAGACTTATTCCAAACTATAATTCCTGACTATATCAAATGGAACATTATGAAGTACGCTTGATCGCATTGCATCTCACACGATGCCATTAGGGTGTAAAAGTAATATGCGTGCTTACATTGAATGTATGTTTACATCACGTTTATTAGTAATATAGTGCTAAACAATAATTATTAGTTTCTCAGATATTACTTTTTGTTATTTAGTGATCTGAAACCTGCTCAACAGATGAATCCTGCTGTCTTTCCCTTGAGTCTCTTCAAACTGTTTTCCACTGAGAGTGCTGTACAAACTTCAGATGACAGATAAAAATACAGTACAAATACAAATATAAGTGTTTTAGCATACATGCTAATTATCAACACCTGTCCAAGGGAGGCTAGTTGTTAAAAAAACAACCCCCCCCCCAAAAAATAAAAAAAATAAGTTACAATACATTAAAAGAAATAGTAACAATAAAAATATTAGTAACAATACAAACAATAAAATAAGATACAAAAAATTATATTTACATACACAAGCCATAAAGCAAAAGCAACAGGATCAACCAATAACCCAATAATAGACTATTTATTTAAGCACAGCTGTTTTGTTTTTAACCATCGTTTGAGTCCTATATTAAAAGTATTCCCATTGTTTTGTAATTTTAAAGTAGCAGGTAAGGCATTCCACAGTTTTGGCCCCTTCACAGAGAAAACAGACTGACCAAAAGAGGACTTATAATTTGGAACAAGACAGTCAGCACTAGTAGTGGCTCGTGTGTCTGCCCTACTAGAGCTTTGACGCCTACAGATTAATTCAGAAAACAGCAGTGATGCATGATCTTCAGACATTTAAAAACCAGTTTAAGGTAATTAAAATCAATGAAGCTATCAAAACTAATAAGGTTATGCTTTCTTAAAACATCACAATAATGCCATCGCATAGGTTTCTGGTCCATAACTTTTAATGCACGTTTGTATATTGAGACAATAGGCTTCAGTAAAGTTGGAGAGGCTTGCGACCATGATATAATGCAATATGATAAATGTGACAAAATCATTGCATGCATGTATAATTTTGCAGTTTGACAAGACAAATCCTTTCTAATAATAAGGAAACAATTTAGATTTGGTTTGACCTTCCTTCAAATATTCTTAACTTAACTAGCAAATTTTAAATTCTTATCCAATATTATGCCAAGATACTTGACTTCATTCACTACTTCTTAATATGCACCTTAAATACATCCCTTGCAGGCTTATTTCGTATGGAGAAGCACATAGAAGCTGTTTTCTTAACATTAAGAGTTAAATGTGACATCTCAAGCCATCTAGAAATTTTCTGCAATGCCTGAGTCAGATGCTCACCTGCCTAGCTAGGTGTTTTAGCAGACACATGGATGACAGAGTCATCCGCATACATCTGACAGTTGACACCCGGACAGCAGTTAGGTAGGTCATTTATATACACTGTAAACAACAATGGGCCAAGTACTGACCCTTGCGCTACTCCCAAGTTGTTTGCACACACAGGTGACCTCAACCCATTAACCCTAACACATTGCTGTCTCCCCCCAAATAGGACCCAAACCACTGTAAAGCTTCTGATGACATTGTAAACTGATTTAATTTATTTAATACAATGCTATGATTAATAGTGTCAAAGGCCTTCTTTAGGTCCAGGAACACTGCCACCACTACATTTCCTTTATCCAATGAGACTTTTATTTTGTCAAGCAAATAACAGTTAGCTATTTCAGTGGAATATTTATTTCTTAATCCGACCTGCTGTGGATGAAGCAACTGGATAGACTCTAAATGTTCCGCTAGTTGTTCGGCAACAATCTTTTCCAGAACTTTGGAAACTACAGGTAGAATAGCAATAGGCCTATAATTACTAACTACCTCCTTATCTCCCGATTTATAGACCGGTGTAATTATTGCTGTTTTCCAACTCTCTGGGAATGTTTTTGCTTGTATTGACAAATTTTCTAAATAAGTAATTGGCTCCAACAGACAACTTTGGTATCTCTTGATTAATTCAGCGTGAATGTCATAGATGTCCTTAGACATAGAATTACGCACATTTGCAATCACTTTCTGAACCTTATCACGAAATACCTCTTTAATATAAAATAAGCCTGTATGGTCAGAATTAAATTCTTTAGCAAATGACTCAATATACTTAAAATGACTTGCTGATTCAATGAAAAAACTATTACAAACATTTGCTATAGCCTCATTACTATGAATCATATTACTACTAACTTGAAGAAAATTTATAGTAGAATGTTTTTGCCTATTTGAATTTGACAGTCTAATTATATGTGACCACAATTTAGAACTATTGCCACTGGCCTCCTCAATTAATTTGAAAAAATAATTAGTCTTAGCCTTTAGCAACACTGATACTACTTTATTCCTCAAGCCAGTGTAAATAAGATGGTCAGTATAAGATTTTGTTAATAATGACTTTTTAAGAGCAAGATCTCGCCTTTTAATAATCTGAAGAATATCACTGTTAAACCATGGAAGAGAGAATTTCTTAGGCCTACTCTTCCAGGTTTACGTATATTTACCTATTAATTCACTTAAAATAAAGGCAAAATTGCCTGCACTTTAATTTAAGTCTGACTCTTTAATAACCTTTTCCCAATTAACTTCCTTCAAGTCATGTTCAAAGTTAACTACTTTTGACTTGGGAATTCCTGTTGTTAAAATCTGATTTTCTGTTTTATCATGATGAGGTAAACGTTTTCTAGTTAATTTTCTTACGATCAGTGTCACATTATAGTCTGAAAGACAAGTAATAAGATTATATATTTTCATTACCTTCTCTGGTCTATTCGTGAAAATCAGATCTATAAAAGTTTCACTTTTTCTTGTGATTCGAGTGGTCAATTGTTTAAAATTACATTTCTCCATGCTTAATTTCAATTGTAATGTAACGTTTTTAACTATCCAATTAATATTAAAATCACCAGACATCATACATTCACAGCTGTTATCAACAAGAGAAAGAAGATTCTTTTGTTCATTATAAAACTTTACATCATGACATGAAGGATTATAAAGCACAACTATATTACATTTCATATTTGGAGAAAGAATAACATTTAATCCCAAACACTCCATGTTCACCTTCAATTCAAATTGTAAACATCTAAAATGCTCCCTTATATGAATTAAAACAACACCACCCATTCCACTGACCCTATCTCTCCTATAACAAGTATATCCTGGTACATTAATTAGGTTAGTAAGAACATTATGATTCAACCAAGTCTCAGAAATACACACACACAAAAAAAAAAAAAATCCAAATTGGAATCAATAAGTAAATTCTGTATCTGATCTATTTTTGGTAGTATACTTCATATATTTATATGTCCTCCCAGAATTCCTTTAGGTTTATTCTTAGAGTTCCAGATGACCTTAGCATGATTCACAATTTGAAAGAGTCTTGACTTCTTCTGTTTCAAAATTGCATGATTTATTGCATGCCTTTTGGCTCTTGTAAAACTCTGTTGGCATTCGTCCGTTATTGCAGACGGGCCATTAGAGTAATGGCAGTCTGTAACTGGCATATAAGGATTAATTTGAGGCATAGAACTCACCTCAGTGTCCATGTAAGTGATCTCAGACTGAACAAACACTACTGCCGCTGCTTTTACTCCTGCTAGACAGCACAGCTCTGCATTTTCCACTTTATCCACAATTGGAAACTTCAGCCGCTGCCCAAGTTCACCTGTCGATTCATTACGCGGCGCCGCGTCTTAAATGGCCGGACCAGTCTCGTCACCCCTCCGCACCTCCCCAGGCGATTCCCAACGACAGCCAGGGACAGCTCCACCGGGACAAACGCCATCCAGCCTCGGAGTCAGGGTAAATTACAGATACGTTATTGACATTATAATTGGCTGGAAAGCTGTAATCGTTACATGTGGCTCTGCCTCCATCGGTATGAAAAAGTGGCCCAGGATTTAAGTGTACATCTCCAGATGACAGCAGCAGAAGTAGTAAAAATTTAGCTGGGTACAAATGATTCTTCCGCCGCATGATTGTAGTTTTGAATACTGGTTTAAAGATCAAAGCGCGGCCATCACTAAGGATCCGTGTGAACATTGTAGCGTAACCAAATCCAAAGAAATGCAGTTGTGTCTTTTCTGATAAAATGCCCAATGGATCAGCAGAAATGGAGTTTGCTTTAACCTCAAAAGTCTTTGGTGCATTGTACGCAAGTAAGACAGGCATCAATATTAGGACACCACAGATGACAAGGTACAAGCTGGGAGTGCTTTGAACATCTTTGCCTTTGATTTCAAACATATTTATGTTAATGGGGGGTGAATCTTCGCTGTTCAAGTATTGCTCCAATACTTGAACAGGGAAGACACACATATTGGATGATAGAGACCCAACAGAGACAGAATGCACAGACTTTGATTTTAATATAAGGGGTAACTGAGGAACACGGGTGCACAGAATGACTTACTGGACTAAAGAAAAGGAACAGGACCAAAAAAGGGCACACAGAAACAGGTCCATATTCCTGGCATATCATCCCCTTTCTGGAAGGCACATCATTGCACTGATGGAACAACAGAAGGAGGAGAATGGATATCTGGGAGGAGGATGATGAACAGAGTCCAAGGTGGAGACGACGGAGGGGGGAGCCTGTCTCTGTATGTCCTCGTGTCTCCTTCACTTTCTCATGGATCAAGGGTTGTAGTTGTAACCCGAACCAGTGATGTTAAAAATGCTAACAATGTCCTTTATTGTGTTCCAACCAAAAAACTGCACTTCCTGTGAGATCTCTTTTCAATTCATGATATACAAATGTGAAGTTCTTACATTGTAGACAGAGGAAACACATTGTCCATAATCCTTATTATTCCTTGCTCTTTTATGCATTACCATGTCAACTAGCTATATTGTGTTGGACTGAGCTTAAAGTGTACTATGGACAAAACATAATGCTTTAAAATGTGAATTAGAAAGTTCCATTCTATACATTTTGTTTGAAACTTTCTACACTAAGGGGATCTGTTGGGTTTCTCTCTATTATGAATCTGCATGTGCTTGTCAAGGCTTCCTTTTAGACTAAAACAGTTTCCACACTGAGAGCATGTGTAAGGCTTCTCTCCGGTATGAACCCTCATGTGAAGGTTAAGGCTTCCTTTTTGATTAAAACTCTTTCCACACTGTTTGCATGTGTGAGGCTTCTCTCCAGTGTGAACTCTTATGTGCTTGTTAAGGGTTTCTTTTACACTGAAACTCTTTCCACACTGTTTGCATGAGTAAGGCTTCTCTCCAGTGTGAACTCTCATGTGTCTGTTAAGGCTTCCTTTTTGATTAAAACTCTTTCCACACTGTTGGCAGGTAAAAGGGTTCTCCATGGTATGAATTTTCTGGTGCATTTTAAGGTTTCCACTTTCAGAAAAACTCTTTCCACACTGTTTGCATCTGTAAGGCTTTTCCCCAGTGTGAACTCTCATGTGTCTGTTAAGGTGTCCTTTTAGAGTGAAACTCTTTCCACAATGTTTGCATGTGTAAGGCTTCTCTCCAGTGTGAATTCTACCTTTTTGAGTGAAACTGTTTCCACACTGAACGCAAGCAAAACAACTCCTAGTTCCTGTAGTTTGAGCTCTTTTTTGTTTAGAAGTCTTTTCAGACTGTAAGGAACAAAAATATTTTTCTCCAGATACGAAATCATGAAGATTCTTAAACTGATCTTTCTCTTCAGTTTCATTCAGATCTTCTCTCTCCTCTTTCAGTGCTGTTATGTCTAAGGTGGAAAAACAAAGAAATACAAGTTAATAAAGTTAAGAGTGGCACAAAACAATTAATATCAAAGCATGTAGATATGTAATGCATGTATGTTAGATCCTATACCAGGGTCTCCATACCTGACCCCTGCTCAGCCGGTACCCTACAGAATTTAGGCTGGCCGTGATACAATTAATAAAAAAAATATCTCTGGAAAATCTAATGACAGAGTTTAGGATCTATATATATCTATAATCTATATATAGACTTATCTCAATGTTTCTGTACCATTTTTGTCTCCTAAGGAATAAAATATAGAAACAAATTTATTAAGAAACGAGGAAAAAAAAAGAAAAGGGGATAAACTCCCCACTCAACCGTCACATGAAAAAGTTCAGTGTCAAAGTTTATTTATCTAATTTAAATCACAAGTGTTTACTAAGGTGCTGTACAAGCATACCAAATTTAAAGGTGCCATAGAATGCATTGAAACAATATTTTAATATTGATATCTAAATAGAAGGTATATGGCATAGGCAAGCGCAAAAATGAAGAATGAAATGGTTTGTTATTGCCTTATTTGGAAGGTTCATGAATATTAATGATGAGCTCTGTTCTGATTGGCTGTTTCATAGAGCTGCTCATCTCAATAGCTTGCACCTGGAGGAAATATTTAATTACAGAGCTCTAGCTGCTTTTAAAGTCCCCCTGAAATTAAAATTAAAGTTTTTTAGCTTTTAGTATGAATAAATTAGCCTTAATGTTATCTATAAGCTTGTGTGCTGCAAAGACAAAATTCGCGTGTACAAGATATGGGCATTCAAAACTTACAGTCTCGTCACTTCCGCCAATATGAATCAAGGATTTGGGTGATATCACCGTGCACTTCAGTTTCTCATCAAACGTTCTATCCAATCAAATGCTCTCTAGAGTCCGTAATGTCCCGCCCCCTAGAGAGACGCGAGGAGATCATATGAGCTCGCATATGCGATCAGCATGTATTAAACTACACAGCCTCAGCATGGTTATCACTATTTTGTTTTAGCAAGAGTGTCATATTGAATAGGGGTGGGAGAAAAAATCGATTCTCCGATGCATCGCGATTCTCTCTTCAACGATTCTGAATCGATTCCTAATTTTTCAGAATCGATTCTGAGCTTGTTTTTTTTTTCCCGCATATGGCACGTGTGCGCGCTAGAGACGCTGCCGGCTTCATTGCACAGCATTTGCACTGTGAGACTGGTGCGCACTGCTTGACATTGTGTGCTTCCACCCGCCGTGTTTTAGTTAAGTTATGCTTTCATTTCTGCCGTCTGAAATGCAGTACTATTAGATGCACTGACAGACTTTCGCGTGCGCTTTGTGTTTGTTCGTCCTAAAGCTCGATTGCAGATGTGGTTAAATGCACTTGCGTTTTCAAATAGTTTTAAACGAAACTGTACATACAGTCAGCTATGTTTTTAGAGCAGGACGAAACATCTGATATATCTAAATAGATATGTGCATCAGTGGCGTATACGCTGCTAATGCTCCGCATACCCAGGCTGTCAGAGAGACTGCGTTCACGTGTTAAATAATATAAACATGCTTATAAGTTGATCCCTTATTTGAGATAGAATCTTCCGGGCAAGCAGATTCTCCGCATCTACCTCGACTCCTCAGAATTGATGCGCATTCTCTGTTTGTCTGTCATGCGCATGACTTTATTCGCGGGGTAAGCTGTCTGAGAAGCGCTCGCCCAAGCGGAAAAACGCGCTGTTGCTGCCAGATCCTGATTGCCAAAAATCATATTGTGTTTGATGCACAACTTACTCGACTAAATCAAATGAAAAACAAAAACAAAAAACATCCTAACTGTATATTATCATAATTTCTCAACAATTCAAAATGTGAAAGTCCACTGAAAAAAATAGCCTATATAAAATGTCTATAATTAAAAAAAATAATAATAACAGGGAAAAGAGGAAATATTAAAATATGATTTAGTCTCTGATTTTATTGGTTTCTAAATAATCTAAAGATATAATTATTTTGGTATTACTGGTGGTTTTATCACTAAGCAAGCCTGATTAAAAATAAAATTTAAAAAGTCACCGTTCGCCACTGCTGTACATTAGTTTGTTAAAGCTGTCTGTCTATGATCTCATCAGTAATAATAAAACGGCAGTAATGCTGAGGAAAAAAGAAAAACTATTGTCTGTTAACTTTCAGATAACTAAAGGACACTTATTTTAAATAAGTAATTGTTTTTAAAAGTATCTTGCTGATATAGTTTAAAAAATAAAGTTAAATTGGCTCAAAATAAATTTGATATAAAACATATGAAAATGTAGCCATGTGCAGTACTATTGAAAACTAAGAATGTGAGCATCATGATACTTAGTTAATAATGAAAACAGTAATTAAATTAAATTGAATCTTGAAACCAGTGAAGATTGACACAACTACTTTTACAGAGATTTCAACTATAAACAAAAAGCATATAAACTGCAATTTTACATGTTTTTAAAATTGTAAAGTTGTATTTGCACAGCAGAAGAATTAATTGGGGAAAAAATGTAGATCAAGAATCGTTTTGGAATCGGATCGTGACTCCCAGAATCGGAATCGGATCAGATCGTGAAGTGCCTAAAGATTCCCACCCCTAATATTTAATCTGTGGGGTAATTTATTAGTCTGTAGCTTTCATAAGATTACAAATGCGGCTTTACTGAGCTCAACGGTTCTGGCCTGAGCGGATATTAATGGAACGCTATTGGCTATTCAAAATAAGTGGGCGGGGCTTAGCAATATGTTTTTGTTTCAGTTAAAGGTACGTCACCACATGTAATAACGCTGCCGGTTTCAAGGCACTTTAGTGGACCTTTAATATGTGCTTTGTTGAATCTGACGTTTTGAATCTCCAACATTTTACTCTCACTATAATGCATGATCGCATGTGCTCTGTGTAACGTTATACTGCAGCGACACAAAGACTTGCCACAAAAGTTGATGCTTTAGTGATACTCAGAATGTGTTAATCATTCGTCATCATCAGCGTAGTCATCTCTCTCTGTTTATGTCGTAAGTGAAATCTACCTGCAATGTAAAAGTATGTACATCTGTACTGCAATGTAACATGCTACAGCTAGCTTTAAGCTAACCGGGTCCCTTCAGTGACTCGCAATATTTTACTGGTTTACTGATGTTACTGATTGGGCGATGCAAATATTTGGGGCGTAACTATTAATGATCGGGAATATAGCCTAACAGTCGGTGTTATGTTGGAATTGACCTATTTTTCTGTGGTCTTTTGCAAACACTAGATTTCTATAAGAAGGAGGAAATGTTGGTGTTTGAGACTGATGGTATGTCATGTCTATCTACCGAACTGTTATTATTCAACTATGCCAAGGTAAACACAGTTTTCCATTCTATGGCGCCTTTAAAACAATAAACACATACAGTGGTGTGGAAAACTGTTGGCCCCCTTCTGATTTTATTTTATTTTATTTTATTGCATGTGTCACACTTTGTTTCACATCATCAAACAAATTTAAATATTAATCAAAGATAACACAAGTAAACACAACATACAGTTTCTGAATGAAGTTTTTTATTTTGAAGGGAAAATCAAACCCCCATGGGCCTGTGTGGTAAAAGTGTTTGCCCCCCCCCCCCCTATATAGGCTACTATATTTCTAAATATTCAATTGCTACACTTAATGGCAATATTGCACTGGTCTGTTGGACTGGGTTGAACAAAAATAAACAATATTTTGTTGCTTAAGCTTATGTATTCAGTCATTATTCAATGGTATACTAAAAATCCATATGAAAAAACTTACTTTTCACTGTTCTCAGGTCAAATATTTATATGCGATTATATGCGAAATAAGTATGATAAAAAAAAAAACTACGAAAGTATATTTGGGAATAAACGCATAAAATTACTATTTTAGCATTAAGAAAAGTTTATTTATTTTATTTTTAGAATACAATAATAATAGTAGTTCAGACCTATGAGAATTAAACTGTTGCCATAAAGTCATTCCCCATTTGATCTTTTAGGTCTGGTCCACACTAATACATTTTCATTTTCTCTCTCTCTGTTATGGCCTTCTGTCCACACTGAAACGGCATTTTTATCAAGGAAAACTAATGTCATTAAAGTGTTCACTTCAATTTTCCTGTTTTTATAATAAAAGTGTCATTTTTCTTGTGAAAAGTACTTGCTTTATTTTACTTAAAGTCGGGATAAAATTAAACTGATTCCAAAGCTCAGCATTTTGTTCAAGTTCTCCTCCATCAGTTTGAGAACCACTGGTTTATACCGTTCTCATGTTAAATACAGCACCTTCTTTATAAATATGCCCTACTGCTCCACTCTGATGCTCTTGAACAGTGGTCATCAATTTATTTACTCAATTATTATTAATATTTGAATTATTTTATGTTTTATTGTCTTTAATTCAACTTTGTTTACAGCTCTCTTTCTCTTATTTTGTGCTGAGAAAATTTTAAAACAAAAAACACTGTTTTCATTTGTACCCGGATTTATTTAGATATAGCTTTAGCTACAGCTGTCTGTTTTATTTGCTTACAAATACTTTAAATGACCAAATGTAGTCAGCATGCAGTAGCCAAATGTGATTACTTACATTTCAAGGTTTTTGCAAATAACTTTAACTTAAATAATTTTCTTAAAGTGTCTAAGTACCAGAAATCAATGGTTTTAATATTAGAAACAGATATTGGGTTTAATGTTACAGAAAAATATATAGTTCTCTTACGAGAGGTCTCACTCGATAGGTGCTGCAGTTGCTGCAGAGCAGCCAATAGGCACGCAAACCGCCTCGCCTATGTCTGCACACTCCGGCAACGCGTTTAACATTAATACAAAATTAAGGATAATTTTTTGGCTTCAATATCTCTCGCGGAAAGGATTTTCCCCAAGCGTAAGATACTTACGCAGTACTCGTTCCCTCTCTGAGAGAACCGAGGTTACGTTAGTAACCGAGTACGTTTTTTTTAGGCTTATTTCTTATGATTGTTACAACTTAAATGCATGATGTCATAATAACAAATGTTCAGTCTGAAAGCAGAATATTGAAGGAAGCTTTTTAGTATTTGTCATGTGATCTCAACACTTCTGTCAAATGTCTTAACATTTCATTATTCATAAATATTATCTATTTCTATACTGACTTCAGCTTTGAGAATAAAAACCAACCTGTTTGTTCCTCAGTGTCTTCATGTTTGACTCTGAATGTTTCTTCAATCTTCATGTCTTCACTCTCCTCTTTAATAAACACCATCTTTATAATAGTGTGTCACATGGATCTCTGTTGATTCTCCAGGAGTTTTTCTGTGTGTTTGAACACTTTTTCCTGTTTAAGATGAGAATAATTAATAGATAGAACAATCAATGCAAACAAAATCTCTGGGTGCGTCTCAATCAGCTTCTACTAGTTACAGTAGTCAGTGCACTAGTAAGACAGTCAGAGAGTTTATAGACATCTGTATAACAATTTACAAAATATATACAAATTAGAAGGTTCATATCCAGGTAGGCTATATTTATTTATATTTAGTATTCGATTATTTTTACATCATATCTAATATATTACACGTTCATGAAATCATTCTCGGTTGTGATTCACTCGTTTGTGTTTGTTGTTGTCGTTTGTAGTTCGCGTGCCGCTCAATCGAATCACTGAATCATTTCACAAATGATTTGATTCAAATGATTCGGATTCTCAGTTTCTCTCATCTCTTCTTATCATCACACGATTGATTCACGATATAGGGAGCGAAATGAGACGCATTTTCTCTGTTACTAAAGGCGAACGTAACTCTAAAGCATCGCAATGTTATATTTCATAACGATTATTTATTTTACATAGCTTGTAAAAACGCTTTAATTGATGTCCATTGGTTTAAAAACTTTAAAACCACAAACCTTTCTTTAGGTGAATCACAACAAATGAGGAGCGCGGCGCAGCTTTATGACGTCACATCATCAGAGCAAAATAAAAGTCCCATTGGTGGGATCACAAACACATCATAGAAATGTTGTATATAGAATAGAATTTCATACCCATATGATGATGCTAAAAGTTCTAAAGTTACTAGCATCGTAAATCTATCAATATTATTCTCTATTTTTGTGTACATTAATAACACTTTGCTTTATGTTTTTAATACCTTGTCATTAAATTCACATTAAACTAGTTCATGCTGCCGTGTAATTGTTACAAAGGAGGTGTGCTGACAAATGGTTGATCACTCTTTTGACTATTGTAAACTCTTGTTATTTTGTTTGTTTGTGTATTTATTTATTTATTCCTCTTTTGGAAAGTTACTGAAACACTGTCAGGGATTTTATTTTTCTTTTGCTATTGAGGCAAATGAGAACAAAAAAATATATATGTCACAGTTTCTATTTACCACTACAAAAGGTTTATTTATTGTGAATGATTTACATTTCCACAGATTATCTTTTTTTTAAATGTGCATATACTCTGCGCTAAAATATGATTATACTATAAACAAGTTACATATTAAGAGTTTTCAGTTGCTGCAAATGTATTTACAAACAAAAGTCATTGATAACAGATCCACACTGAAAATGAACAAAATCTTCTGTAAATATTATAAAGGATACTATGGTCTGTATGTGATCTTACTTCTTTCAGTGGTAATGTTGTTTTATTTAAGCAATTTTGTTTTAAATAAATTTTTCAATGTAAAGGAATGTGGCTCATTGATTTCAGTTTCGTTAATTGGCACAAACATGCAAACATATTCAGTTGTTACTCAATATCTTCTTTTATCAACAGTGAAAAGTTCAGATAATAAATACACAATGAACAGTTTATTAGAAACTTTAACTAGAAGTACATCCATCAGAAAAAGTATGTTATGTTGTATTAGTGTTATGATCTTAGTGAAGATCACAGTCTCACTTAACATTTGTATTCACACACACCTAAAGCAAAAGAGATTCATTTAGAATTCAACATTTATCTTTCTGCTGAATTTCTTAGGCAGTAATTTCATTTCAGCCAATATAATTGTGTCTCTTACAGTAATGACTGTCACACATATGGACCGTCCTTGTGTTTATTTTTGTTCCCATGACCTCCTTCTCCTTATTTTTCCTGATGTTCTCTAATGCCCATATTTGATTTTCCTGTTCCTGTCTCCATTGTGTTTCATTGAGTTCAGGACTGTCTTGTCTTTACTTCGTTTAGTTGAGTATTTAAGAGTGCTCTGTTTGTGGTTTTCTCCTCTGATGTCTTACGTCCTAAAAAGTGAATGTCTTCCTGTTGTACTCTTGAGTTGTGTTTTAGTTTGTCTGTTTTAAGCTAGCGTTTGCTCATCTCCTCGTTCCCCGCTCAGTAGAGTTGTGAAATGTGACAATGGTATTGAAATGATAATAAATAGTAAATATCCAATCATAAATTTGCCTTAAAAAATTACTTCATGTATTTTATATAAACAACATAATACTTCAAGATTCTTAATACATAAAGGCAAATTTATACGTCTTTATTTGTTTTTAAACTTAGTCAACTGTAAGGATACATAGTGTCACAGGGAGTCAGACTGAGACGTGCGGATCCATTTGCAGCATTTATTTAGAATCGTCAACAGGCCAGAATAATCACCAGAAAACAGGAACAACGTAGGTAATCCGGGAAACAGTTCGATAGACAGGGAATGGTCGCAATGGCAGGAAGCAGGAATCGTCAACGGGGTACACAGTCCAGAGTCATACACAGAGAATCCAACACAGAGATAAACGCTTAGAATTACGACCATAGGAACAATAAGACTTCGCAAGAAAGTGTGTGTGTCTGTGGCTTAAATGCATGTGGGTAAATGTGAAACAGGTGTGTGCAGCAATCAGTTCAGTGGGAAACAAGGAGCAGCTGTGTGCAGTGATTGGTGCAGTGGCTTATGGGGATTGCAGTCCAGAATGTGTGTGCAAGAGTTCATGATGAGAAGACAGACCAGATACATGACACATAGTACTTGATCACTATTTATGAAAAATATGAATGAAGATATTTAGATTATTTGCACGTTTATTAATTCTTGATATTCTATATTATTTTGATTTACATGATTTACAAGTTGTGTAAAATCATTAGAGTCAGGAGTGAAGAGTCAGCAAAGCAGACTCAGTGCTATGAATAGACTTAAAACCTGACTGAAATGTTTCATCACAGAATTAGGCTGATAGTTATTTAAAACAGATGTGTCTGATGAATAATTACTGCAATATATATTCAGAAAAGAGCATTAGAAAATCAGCAGAAAGATAATTGGCATTTGAATTTTAAAATAAATATATTTAGCTGTAGGAGTGTGTGAATATGAATGTGAAATGATGGTAATTGTCATCTTTTGTCTTTATTGGCTGTTGATGTTTCTGCCTCATTTCTTTAATTGGTGTCTTTGTTTCTGATCAATATCTGAGTTAAATATGAATGCAGAGGCTGAAGGTGAGACTTTCCCTGATCTCTGTGATAATGAGTCTATAGTTCTGCTGATTGGATTAGAGTCACTGAAAATCTAATGAAGATCCTGAAATCTGTCTAAAACTCCAGTGATTGAGTGTTTAGTCAGTCTGGATGACTGCAGCGTCACACAGTAACATCTCAATCAAGAGTCTTCTGATCTTCTCTTCTGAGTTTACTACAGGTCTAATTGGATGGTATTTTGGTTTCAAAACTTGTGACTTCACTAAAATCATAACACTGATCGTACACAATTATACTTTTTAATGAATGCACTTCTAGAGATTGAGTTTGTAAAGCATGTATTGTATCTGATTTATAAACTGAACTGTTCGCTGTTAAAAGGGAAGATGAGGAGTAACAGTTAAATATGTTGACATGGTTTTGCCAATTAAAGATGCTGAAAAGGTCATAATCAAGTTTAATAAAGGAATGTCAGAGAGGATGGGAAAAGCAAATCAAGATCAAGATTTTCTGTTCAATCTAAGGGTAGAAACAAATGTTTTTGTACTTGTCCATCCTGTAGGGACTCAGTTAAACTGTAGACTAAGGTTGGGGCATTGTGGGTTAAATACTTTTTTGTATATTGAAGGGAAGCGTTTTATTCTCTTTTTTTCTTTCCTTAAATTCACTCACAAAGACTGTTGATGCTGATCAAATGCAATGATGCGAGTCTTAATTTGAAGTCATTTTCATTTATTTGTGCAGATCGGCTTTAAAATAAATAAATAAATAAAAATATGTCACCTTGTAGGGTAGACACACAAAGTCATTTCCCCGTAATATTTTCCCTCCTTTCGGCGCTTCTCACTCCAGTCCAGCGGGTGGCACTAACACACACTTCTGTTTGACAAACACCATTAAACCTAAGAAGAAGAAGATTAGTTTCACTGCACTCTCTGTTGTTTTGTTGTGATTCGGTTTTAGTTCAGTCTGTGAGAAATGAAGTTTCTGTAAATAGAAAAATAACGTTTTTGAATCCAGTCAGTAAATACCTGTAATATCCTCATCCTCACAGCTGTGACTAGGTTTTGAAGCAAGGCAGGAATATCTGGAGAAGTATGAGCTGAACTGAGATATGCTGAAGATGTTTATTAAAGTGGAGAGTGAGGAGAACACGAGTGAACTAGAAAACTGGAGAATAAAACAGGAACCAGAACCTTTGACAACAAGACAAGATGAACCAGAACCTTTGAGAATA